>NW_026129821.1:0-67579 GCF_022985175.1 Labeo rohita | reverse complement strand
TTAAACCTGAGAAACCTAGTGCTCACATGAACCCAGTTCTTCTAGCTCTATTCCCTCTGAGAAACCCAGTTCTAAACCTGAAAAACCTAGTGCTCCTATAGAAACCAGTTCATCTTTTTCTTCTGAGAGTTCCAGTGTTAAACATGAGAAGCCTAGTGCTCCCATGGAAACCACTTCCACTTCATCTGAAAAGTCTAGTGAACATTCTGCTGAGAAACCCAGTGCTGCTATGGTACCCAGTTCTTCCATTCCACCTGAGAAGTCCAGTGTTAAACCTGAAAACCTTAGACCTCACATGGAATCCATTTCCTCCACATCTGAGAGTTCAAGCACTGAACCTGAGAAACCTAGTGCTCACAAAGAACCCAGTTCTTCCCAACTCATCTGGGGAGTCCAGTGCTAAACCTGAGAAACCTAGTCCTCACATGGAGCCCAGTTCCTCCCACCCAACTGATGAATCCAGTGTTAAACCTGAGAAGCCTAGTCCTCCCATGGAGCCCAGTTCTTCCCACCTATCTGAGAAATCCAGCGCTAAACCTGAGAAACCTAGTCCTCACATGGAGCCCAGTTCTTCCCAGCCATCTGAGGAGTCCAGTGCTAAACCTGAGAAACCTAGTCCTCACATGGAGCCCAGTTCTTCCCAGCCAGCCAGTCTGAAACCTGAGAAACCTAGTCCCTAAACCCAGAGAAACCTAGTAAACCTGAGAAACCTAGTCCTCACATGGAACCCAGTTCTTCCCACCCATCTGAGGAATCCAGCGTTAAACCTGAGAAACCTAGTCCTCACATGGAGCCCAGTTCTTCCACATTTGAGAGTTCAAGCACTGAACCTGAGAAACCTAGTGCTCGCATAGAACCCAGTTCCTCCCACCCATATGAGAAGCCTAGTCATCCCATGGAGCCCAGTTTCTCCCATCCATCTGGGGAGTCCGGTGCTAAACCTGAGAAACCTAGTCTTCACATGGAGCCCAGTTCCTCCGACCCATCTGAGAAATCCAGCGTTAAACCTGAGAAACCTAGTCCTCACATGGAGCTCAGTTCTTCCCACCCATCTGAGGAACCCAGTTCTAAACCTAAGAACACTAGTGCTGCTATTCAACCCAGTTCCTCATTCCCTCCTGAGAAGCCCAATGTTAAAACTGTAAAACCAATTAAGTCCAACTCTCTTCCCTTTAAGAAACCGATTTTAAAATGTATGATACCCAGTTCGACTGGCACCGTGAAATCCAGTGCAAGCCACAATGCTTCTGTGAAATCTAGTTTGCTCTTGCCTTCAGAGAAGTTCAGTTCTAAACATAAACTCACTGATCTAACGGAACCCAATGCTTCCATCCTCTCTAAGAAGCAAAGCTCAAAATCGGACAAATCCAGTCTTAAACCTGAGAAGTTGTCGTCCGTGATGTCCAACTATAAATCTGAGCAACCTAGTTCAAATTGTTCTCAAATGGGAAAGACCTGGCTTGTACAAAAGTCTAGTTCTAAACCTGAAGCTTCTAAACTGGAAGTTGTTTTTAGACCGAGGCCTTCAGAGAAGTTCAGTCCTCTAACTGGAAAAGACGACTTTTTACCCTCTGAGAATTCGACCTTGTATTTGGAATCCAGTACTCTCCTCAAAACCTCAAGTTCTGTTCTTTCTGGGAAAGCTGATCTTGGATCCCCCAAGTTATCTGGTTCTCTCCCCTCTGACAGTGCTCTATTGGAGGAATCCAGTTCTCTTCTCTCTAAGGTAGATCGAATTCTCTTGTTCAAAGAAACTAAATCTCCTTGCAGTTCAAGACTATCTGCCAAATGCAGTTCTCCTGTTCACACAAGTGTGGAATCTAAAACTAGCCACTCATGTGCTGGTAATGAAAACTGACTTTTGCCAATGTTTTTGTATGCCACTATACAGAATAAAATATGGGTTTGTTTTGGAATGCTTTACATTGGTGTGTGGCATTTTTATAAAAGATACCTTAATGTCTTAATTCAACTATGACCTAATCCTGGCTTAACCTAACTTGTCTGTCAAACCAAGTCTACATTTGTAAAGTACTGTAGATCAAATTTGTAGACAACCTTTAGTTCTTCACATGCTTTCAAAGACAATACCTACTTTAAGTGTGAAAGACCAATCTCAGTTTGAGTGCACATAGTGGTTGGCAGCTGGTGTTTTAAGTAAAGTATAAATGGCAACAGCATTGAGCTGATGTTAAAGTGTAAATTGGCTTCCATATTTTTTCCATGTTTTCTATATGCATACAGAGGAAATATAAAAAAAGCTGAAAAAGTTTAATGAAAAATCTTCCTTTTGCAATAAGCATATACAGATACCTATGAAACGCATGAATACAGTCGTCTTACTCTTACTATACAAGCACATACCACCTAATATACATACAAACATGTAAAAATCAATCCGCATATTCCAAATACAGAAGGAAAAACTCTTTAACTGCCCGACCACCCACCTTCATCCCCCCACACCCTGCATGGGGAAGACTGCTAAAAACAGTCAACAGGTAATTTGCACTATCCTACTTGGATTGAGTCAACATCTCCTCCTCCTGGGCCTCTTTTGTCTCCCCCACTAAATGCCTTATGAATGATTCCCATGTTTTAACAAATTGTTGTCTCTTATTCTGTAAATAGAACTGTATGCGTTCTAGGTGAAGTGTCTTTGTGAGTTTAAGCCAAAGCTGGAAAGGAGTAGGCAATTTAGGCAACAAATCACATTTTGAGGAGACACCTTGAAATATTCTGAATAGTTTTGTTTTGGAATAGTGTAATCTATGCAAGATTTTGAATCGAATGAAACAATGTTTAGAGTTTAAGGAGGGTGTTGTACATACAAGAAATCATTTTATCCTTACCAAAATAGTCCTTGAGACAGGTATCAAGACAAGAAGGATTTATTGTGAACCTCTTTAAGTAGGACTGTACATAGTTCCTGACTTGCAGGAACCTAAAAAATTACTTCTAAGAAGTTTATATTTTTCCTGAAATTTTTCGAAAGAGGCAAAGGTACCCTCTTGATGAAGATCACCTACTGTGTGAATTCCAACCTCTCTCCATTGGTAAAAACCTTTATCTAATGTAGAAGGTATACAAGAGGGATTGTCAGCTATGGGAATTGATAAAGGTAATGACCCCAAAATGGGTTCTAATTTGTTTCCAAGTACAAATAGCACTGCTTTTGACAGGGCTGCTTCTGTAGATTTCTTTTTTACATTTAACTGGTGAAAGAATCACAGCACCAAGATCATAAGGGGTACATTCATCCTGTTCTAATCTGAGCCAGTCCAGTTGTCCAGTTTTATCATTTAATATCACTGATAGAGTTCTGAGATTAGCTGCCCAGCTGTGTTGGGGGTAACGCATTACAAGTAACACAAGTTACGTAATATTATTACTTTTTGCAAGTAACTAGTAAAGTAACACATTACTTTTTAACTGACAAGAAAATATCTGAGTTACTTTTTTCAAAAAAGTAAGGGCAGTTATTTTTCCCCCCATTTATTAACCAAAAGCTCTTGCGTCCCAAAAATATACAAATATCCTTTATGTATTTAATCCCATTTTATTAACCGATGTCTTTACTGACGACCTTTGATGATCCAATTCAACCATAGTAATAAGCAAAAGTTACTCAATATAATCTAACATTTGTTTTCCCTTTTTTATTGCTGAAGAGTTGACATTTTTTCTTCTGCATTCTACTGTACAGACGTGAATTTACTTTTCTCAAAGCTTTTGGTGTGAAAAGGCTTTTACATTTGCCAAAAATAGAACTTTTTATATTAAAAACAAAGAAGCAAGCCCTGCCCAGATTTAAAAAGTAACGCAAAAGTAAAGTAACGCAGTACTTTCCATAAAAAGTAACTAAGTAACGTAATTAGTTACTTTTTTAGGGAGTAGCTTAATATTGTAACGCATTACTTTTAAAAGTAACTTTCCCCAACACTGCCGCCCAGTAATAACAGCGGAAGTTTGGAAAGGCAAGACCCCCCCACATTTCTAGATTTGGAAGATGTACTTGTTTAATTCTGTGATTTTTATAATTCCAGATAAAGGGTAAAATAATTTTGTCGAGTTGCTTTAAAAAAACTAGGCAAGGGGTAGTCCAAACAAACAAGCGATAAGTCCAAAGGCAGGTGGCGAGACAGACGTAACAAGATGGCCAGGCGAGAAAGCTAAACACAGGGAAGACGGGAACTCGGGAACCAGGGAGCTAGGGGACTAGGGAACTTAAGCGAAACAACAGAATTTTGCATTCTTTAATAGATGGGGGTCTGCCCGCCACAATGGTTGAGTTTTAACAATTTCTGATCATTTTAGAGCAAAAAGTAATTGGACTATGATCTGAGATCAGAATATTGTGATAGGTAACATTGAAGGTGAACGGAATTAACTTTAAATCGACCAAAAAATAATCAATGCGGGTTACAAACCTGTGAATGGAATGAGTAATCTCTCCCTGTTGGATTCGCTGACCTCCACATCACTGACATTTGGAATTTTTAATATACATACTAAGAAAGTCTCTAGACTTAGAAGGAGGAGCACGCTGAGCTGATGACCTGTCTAAATCTGGGTCTAAAACGCAATTGAAATAATTAAATTTGTAGATGAAATATCAGGAATCCGAGAAAACACAAAACACATCTTTTTTAAAGTGTATCTCTTGTAAAAATATAATGTCAGTGTTCATAGACTTTAAATGAGACAACACCTTACCACGTTTAAGAGGACGGCTTAGGCCTTTAACATTCCAGGAAGCAAAAGTCAATGTTTCCACCCTTCTGTCAGTGGTCGGTCTTAAAGTAGCAGCCATCCCAATTATTGCATTTATTGCCCCCCCCCCACCCCTCACAGCAGAACACACCCACGACCCCTTATCACAGCAAAACTAAAAAGAGAACACAAGACAAGAACATACCTGAAAACACAGGCTGGGTTGTGTAACATGGAGAGGGAGACATGAAGCGGGCGGATCCAAATGCAAAGCTTTATTAGAAGGGCGAGACAAAGACATGGTCGAACAGGCAGCGTCAGACAATAGCAAACAGGTATGTTGGAGCGAGACACAAGAATAGTCTGTGAAGCAGGCGAGGGTCGATCAGCGTCGAACGTAATCCAAAAGGGAGAAGCAGAGGAGTAATCTGTACAACGAACAAGAGGTCCACAAGGCAGGCGGCAAGACAGACAAGACGAGAAGACCAGGCGAGAAAGCTTAACTCAGGGAACCAGGAAACCAGGGAACTAGTGAACTAGGAAACTGGGAAACTAGGAAAAAACTACAAAGTAAAGGCTGCTAGCACTAGGAGAGTGCTAAACGCAATAAATACAATTCTCCACAATACAACTCCACAATACTCAGTGAGTAACAGGGGGAAGTCCGAAGCTTATATAGCGCGCCTTATTGGCTACAGGTGTCTGCACAATCAGCGCAATGGGAAATGTAGTGCGGGGTTTGGTGCAACAGTCAGTGTAATGTGAATGTGTGAGGGCGACATCTGGTGGTGAGCGGACTGAAGGACACCAGCCAGATTCATGACAGGTTGAACATCAAGTCAGAATTTTCAAGACAACTGACTGTAAGAACAGCCCTACTGGCATTAGCTGACTATCAAGAGCTCAGGGAGCAGATCCTATAGGTAATATGAATGTTCGTATGCACATACACACAGCTCAGTTATTACAAATTCACATTGTGAGGCATATAAACATTATGAATGAAAGTCATGTCAAAAAAACAACAA
Source organism: Labeo rohita (assembly GCF_022985175.1). Lineage (NCBI taxonomy): Eukaryota > Metazoa > Chordata > Actinopteri > Cypriniformes > Cyprinidae > Labeo > Labeo rohita. Next base: position 61,838 of record NW_026129821.1, on the reverse strand, counting down.
CAAAAAAACCTGCTTAATTATAATTGTCCGATCAGCGTTCCAACCTCATTTAATATCACTGTCTACACAGTATCAGTCTAGGCATGGGCGTCAGAAGCAAAATAACTGTGGGTGGGTGCTCCCCCCCAAAAAATTACTGGAGTATATGCCATTTTCTGTAGTCTAGTGCCTTTTATTATGTATATTGCCTCTATCGCCCAGATACGCCCAGATGCTTTGTTTACTTTGCTGTGTTACAGGAGTGCAGCAGGCGCGGATATATTCCCTAAACACACCCAGTATAGACAGCGAAGCGGTCAGGACCGTAGCGCCCGCTTCCTTTGAAATATGTTTGATGATTGCGCCTGAGGCGCCCGCGCCCGCTCCGTCCACTCCTCCACCCCAGATGCTGACTGTTCGTAGACGTGAGCATAGAGCTTAATCTATTAGTGCATGTGGAATGGATTTGACTGATGGCGCTCTGAAAAGTGCGCAGACATATTCGCCGAATTAGAGACGGTAAAAGTGGGTGGATCCGATATCACTGGTCTTCAAAAGTGGGTGGGTCCTGTCCCACCCGCATTCAATGGTTCCGACGCCCATGAGAGACTTGGCAAGAGCACAAAAAAATTAAACAAAAAAAACCCGTACATTTCTGCACAGAGCTTAAATTAAAAAAACACCTATGATTGACCATTACATTCAACAAACAATCTGTCACTAAACATCAAACCTTACCATATTACAAAAAAGAAAAGGAATGGAAATCCTTAAATTGGTCTGGTTAATGTACATTTTAAACATTCGCCCACTGCAAACGACATCACACAACTAAAACACTACCATTGTAATGAAACTGTCATTGACATTTGTTTCTAACACACAAATCTTTCAATTTGCGAGGAAGTGTTTTAAAACCAAGCTCTGCCAGCTCATGAGCGGGTAATTTTGATTTTGGCCAATGAGCTTGGGCGAATGCAAACAGCATCATTATTGTTCATGAGCCCAACATCCAGCCATGCAAAAAATAAATAAATAAAAAAACAGTCTACCTGAGGGAAGGCGTGATCAGTGATGCCAGAAAACACAGCATAATGCAGCAAACAAACAAACTGGGTCAAAGATCGCAGGGTTTTTCGTGTTTGAGTCGTTTGTTCATCACGTGACAGCCCCATAAGATGACAGAACGACTCGAAAAAACCCAAAGACTCAAAACAGGTGAACTAATTCCAGTACAGAGCCTAATAGGATGTTGCGCATGCGCGACTGAACGAATCACTCCCCGAGACGACTTTTTGTTCTGGAAGTGGAGTTCTCCTTTAACCTTGGACCTCATTACTAAACCACAAAATGACCAAAGAAGTCCAGTGTTACAATTCAAGTGCATCATGTGACTTGGCAACCCTACTTACAATACATGCACGTACAGTTCATGTCAGTTCGGAAAATAATGCATTATTAAGTCCTTTCATTAAAATGGCCAATGTAAAGTCGTCCACTTCCAAAACAAAGATTCATATATAATGTACTCACCCCCTTGTCATCCAAGATGTTCATGTCTTTCTTTCTTCAGTCGTAAAGAAATTATAAAGCATTTCAGGATTTTTCTCCATATAATGGACTGATATGGTGCCCCGATTTTGAACTTCCAAATGCAGTTTAAATGCGGCTTCAATCGGTTATTTTAATAAAAATAATACAATTTAAATACTTTCTAATCTCAAACGCTTGTCTTGTCTTTCTCTCCCTGAACTCTGTGTATTCTGACTCAAGACAGTTAGGGTATGTCGAAAAACTCCAATCGTATTTTCTTCCTCAACTTCAAAAATGATTTCAAAATCATCCTACATCGCTGCAGAAGTACAGACACAGTCTTTGCAAAGTGAACATGCAAAGAAGATCATACACACTTAAAAAAAAAGGTCAAACAGTGATATAGGATAATTTTGAAATTGAGGGAGAACATGAGATGTTTTTCAACATACACTAACTGTCATGAGTCAGAATACACAGTTCAGGGAGAGAAAGACAAGACGAGCGTTTGAGATTAAAAAATATTTAAATTGTATTATTTTTATGAAAATAACCGATGGTTTCGCTAGATAAGACCCTTCTTCCTCGGCTGGGATTGTTTACAGCCGCATTTAAACTGCATTTGGAAGTTCAAAATTGGGGCACCATATCAGTCCATTATATGGAGAAAAATCCTGAAATGTTTAACTCAAAAAACATAACTTATGGCTGAAGAAAAACAGACATGAACATCTTGGATGACAAGGGGGTGAGTACATCATCTGTAAATTCTCCTTTAAATGGCATGATAACATAAAACAACAGTAAAAATGTCCGCTTAAATAATAGAAGTTTTAAGAGAAGAATTAATGCAAGTGATTTTCTAAAACTACAGTCTGAGCATATACTTGGCCTGGGTGTTTATATCAATATATATAAAAAAAGACCAACCAACCTCTCTTCTAGTTTGAGCATTTTAAATAGGTTTCCACAATGAATAATGATTAATTGAAAGTGTCCCAATCTGTATCTATGAATAGCCATCTTCTGTATTTGATTTAGTGTAAACAACAAAATCATTAATATTTAAAATAAGACTTACATTGGTCAGTTTTCAGTTAATTTCCTCATATGAAGAGGCCACTGAATTACACTGTTTACTTATTTTGATTTGAAGGAAAATGTGAATTTTTCAGCCTTTGCAGTAGATATACATGCAGGGTTAGGTCACAAAACCATTTGACTTTGAAAATGTCTGAACAAACATACATGCATAGTGATTTGATTGTACATTACTACAAGCTAGTATTTTTGTACAAGTGAAGTGCATAACTAACCACAGTCTTTGATTTTTGGGAAAGGCCACCACTTAGACACGTTTACATTTGGAGAATAGGATTAAAATCCTTAGATATTACCACATTTAAATGCACAATATTTGCAGAGTTTCATAAATACCTTTTTCAAAGCTGCTTAACCTCAATAGATAACCTTCAGCAGAACTTGACGTACTGTACAGAGACCTGCAATTCTCAATCCCAAACAGCATTGTTTGAATTTCACAGACTGTGAGAAATTATGACTACTACAGGACCTACAGTTTTAAACATCTAGCTGAAAAACCTTGATAATTCTAATGGCATGATTGAGTAACCTTGTTAGAAGGTTGAACATGTAATGGGAGAATAAAGGCTTTAGCTGTGGTCTATTGGGGAACAAATGCAACCAAAGCAAAAATTCCAGAAAGATAACTGGTTTTATTGGCTTAAAAACAGGTCTGAGAACCCCACATTTAGAGATGAACCGATCTACTAATTGACTTGAGTGCATAAGCACATCTTGGCTGAAGCAGGCAGGTAATGAAACGTTGAGGGTTGGACTCCTTGGCAGAGTGAGGGCGGATCTTTGACTTCTTCCCATGAACAGGATGGGAACTAGACTCCTCCGTGGAGGGAGTGCTTGATTCCTCAACATGGGGACTAGGCTTCTCAGCGGGGAGAACAACGGACTCTTTAGCAGGGTGAGGGCTGGTCTCCTCAGCAGGAAGGACACTGGACTCCTTAGCAGGCAGAGTACTCGGTTCCTCAGCGGGGAGAACTACTGAATCTTTAGCAGGGTGAGGGCTGGTCTCCTCAGCAGGAAGGACACTGGACTCCTCAGCAGGCAGAGTACTCGGTTCCTCAACATGGTGGGGGCTAGGTTCCTCAGCGGGGAGAACAACGGACTCTTTAGCAGGGTGAGGGCTGGTCTCCTCAGCAGGAAGGACACTGGACTCCTCAGCAGGCAGAGTACTCGGTTCCTCAGCGGGGAGAACAACTGACTCTTTAGCAGGGTGAGGGCTGGTCTCCTCAGCAGGAAGGACACTGGACTCCTCAGCAGGCAGAGTACTCGGTTCCTCAACATGGTGGGGGCTAGGTTCCTCAGCGGGGAGAACAACGGACTCTTTAGCAGGGTGAGGGCTGGTCTCCTCAGCAGGAAGGACACTGGACTCCTCAGCAGGCAGAGTACTCGGTTCCTCAGCATGGTGGGGGGTGAGGCTGGTCTCCTCAGCAGGGAGACTCGGTTCCTCAACATGGTGGGGGCTACAGACTCTTTAGCAGGGTGAGGGCTGGTCTCCTCAGCAGGCAGAGTACTCGGTTCCTCAACATGGTGGGGGCTAGGTTCCTCAGCGGGGAGAACAACGGACTCTTTAGCAGGGTGAGGGCTGGTCTCCTCAGCAGGAAGGACACTGGACTCCTCAGGGCAGAGTACTCGGTTCCTCAGCGGGGAGAACTACTGACTCTTTAGCAGGGTGAGGGCTGGTCTCCTCAGCAGGAAGGACACTGGACTCCTCAGCAGGCAGAGTACTCGGTTCCTCAGCGGGGGGAACAACAGACTCTTTAGGGGTTGGTCTCTCAGCAGGAAGGACACTGGACTCCTCAGCAGGCAGAGTACTCGGAGAACAACTCTTTAGCAGGGTGAGGGCTGGTCTCCTCAGCAGGAAGGACACTGGACTCCTCAGCAGGCAGAGTACTCGGTTCCTCAACATGGTGGGGGCTAGGCTCCTCAGCGGGGAGAACAACAGACTCTTTAGCAGGGTGAGGGCTGGTCTCCTCAGCAGGAAGGACACTGGACTCCTCAGCAGGCAGAGTACTCGGTTCCTCAGCGGGGAGAACAACAGACTCTTTAGCAGGGTGAGGGCTGGTCTCCTCAGCAGGAAGGACACTGGACTCCTCAGCAGGCAGAGTACTCGGTTCCTCAACATGGTGGGGGCTAGGCTCCTCAGCGGGGAGAACAACAGACTCTTTAGCAGGGTGAGGGCTGGTCTCCTCAGCAGGAAGGACACTGGACTCCTCAGCAGGCAGAGTACTCGGTTCCTCAACATGGTGGGGGCTAGGTTCCTCAGCGGGGAGAACAACTGACTCTTTGGCAGGGTGAGGGCTGGTCTCCTCAGCAAGAAGAGAGCTCAGTTCCTCAACATGGTGGGGGCTAGGTTCCTCAGCAGGAAGAACAACGGACTCTTTAGCAGGGTGAGGGCTGGTCTCCTCAGCAGGAAGGACACTGGACTCCTCAGTTTCCTCAACATGGTGGGGGCTAGGTTCCTCAGCGGGGAGAACAACGGACTCTTTAGCAGGGTGAGGGCTGGTCTCCTCAGCAGGAAGGACACTGGACTCCTCAGCAGGCAGAGTACTCGGTTCCTCAGCGGGGAGAACATGGTGGGGGGGTGAGGTGGTCTCCTCAGCAGGAAGGACACTGGACTCCTCAGCAGGCAGAGTACAAGCGGGGAGAACAACTGACTCTTTAGCAGGGTGAGGGCTGGTCTCCTCAGCAGGAAGGACACTGGACTCCTCAGCAAGCAGAGTACTCGGTTCCTCAACATGGTGGGGGCTAGGCTCCTCAGCGGGGAGAACAACTGACTCCTTGGCAGGGTGAGGGCTGGTCTCCTCAGCAGGCAGAGTACTCGGTTCCTCAACATGGTGGGGGCTAGGCTCCTCAGCAGGAAGAACTGACTCTTTAGCAGGGTGAGGGCTGGTCTCCTCAGCAAGAAGAGAGCTCAGTTCCTCAACATGGTGGGGGCTGGGCTCTTCAGCAGGGAGAGCACCAGACTCCTTGGCGGGGTGGGCGCCGGACTCAGTCAACTTCCCATCAACGCCTGAAGCAATTTGTTACAGAAAACATGTCAGAAAAGCTAGAGTTATCTTCCCTTATGTTCTAGTGTCAGCACATATTACCTTTTTGGACAACTAGCCCAGATGCATTCTTCAAAGAGAGCAGAACAGCCAAGTTACACTTTGCTACCACTGGCCGAACTGGATTTTGGTTGTTTACATAAGGCAAGGAGAAGGGGCCATCTGGAAGACAAGGCATGAACAAAAGGAACAGTTTCCCACTCACGTTGGACTCAATACTTATATACATATATGCTGAGTATATAGTTGACTTCTGAATCTTTCACACATCACTCAGTAATAAGACAATCATTAGACCTCATTAAGATAATAAAGCCATATAAACAAAAGTACTTTGTGACCATACAAAAAAAAGCTGCAAACCTTTGCTCTCCAATCGTACTTGCTCACTACCAGTCTGGTATAAAGTAGACCCAAATGGAGCAGCAAATCCTGAAAACAAAATATAAGACTTAAAAGTAAAACAATGAGTACATTCAAAACATCAGATTAAAACAGAGGCAACTTCACCATTAAACACCATCTGGTAACATAAAACAAGCAAAATCATAAGGTTTTGAATTGCCATCTTGAATAAAGATTAAACAACCAACAATCTAACCCTACATTCTAAAAAATCCTCATACCAGGGTTTTTAAAGTAACATAGACCTTCATCACCTGGGCTCCTTGTTAAAGTGAAATTAGAAACAGATGACCCACTCGTTAACATTTCACACGCTCATTGGTTGGTTGAGAAATCAGTGATTTTCAAACCCTGCATCCCAAAGTGCATACTATCCATCCTATTTGCCCTAAATGGCAGTATGTTCAAAGAGACTTTTATTAACCTGTCCATCCATCATCTCTATTGTTTCTCCTACAATATGAAAGATGGTGGAAACCTAGGAGTATTTATCTGACACAATAACAATGAAGTTGAATTAAAGTGACATTTGAACAGATAAAAGAAAAAAAAAAACTGAAGAGTTAAACATAGTGCACATAGACCACAGCTCTGATCACTGTTTATAAAACTTTCAGCACTGCAAGTTGTTTGTTATAAATATTAAATGTATCACATTCACAGATATTTAGCATTCAATACATTAATGTTTTCAAACAAGTCTTTATTAAGTACATAACTTATTCTTAATGCTAATACAGACAGTGACAGTGTTTTCTTTTAACCATGAGTTTCTATCAACAACATCTGACAATACAGCACGACAAAGACAGAAAATACACTTCACAGGAAACACTTCAAGTAGAAACAATAAAAAAAATAAAAAAAATAATAATTCAAAACAATGAGATATTAACATTGAGCCTTTAGTTTATAAGACACAACATAAGTTTGGATTGACAATAATACCTTAATCAGATTAATTAGTCAATTGGCTTAATTGATGAGTCAACAACACACCCAGGTGATCCCAATGGTTCTTGGCATCCCTTTAAAAACTCTTGGTTTGAGGGTTACATTATTATGCATGGATTGATTAGTGTTTCTTGTAGTTCAGTTTCTTAGAAACACCATAGCAATATAAAAAGAGAGAATGAGTATTGTTAAAGTTATTATTTTGGTGGTTTTATATCACCAGTTTATATGTAAAGGTAAGTTATGTAATGGTATAAGTGGTTCAAAAACTATAAACAAGTATTGTATTTAAGTGTTAACAAGGGTCATCTTTCTTTTTAGTACTTGGCTCCCCTGTAAATAATGGCTTGGACTCTTCCTGGAATCTAAGCAAAGATGGTGTGTACACACAAAAACACAAACAAACAAACAAAAAAATACTTTTGTCCAGTTATACATTTTGCTGTGGAAAGTTTTATTCGTGTGATTTTAATTATACCATTTGATCTCTGCAGACAATCTGGCTAACAACCACCATAACTTGGATAAGGACTCCTCATCTAATCCTGCACGCACAAACTTCAGCCAAGATGCCACAGAGGAAACTGGTCCTGTGAATGCCAACTTCAGCCAAGATGCTACTGAGGAATCTGGTTCTGCAAACGGCAACTTCAGCCAAGACGCTACTGAAGAAACTGGTCCTGTGAATGCCAACTTCAGCCAAGATGCTACTGAGGAATCTGGTCCTGTGAATGCCAACTTCAGCCAGGATGCTACTGAGGAGTCTGGTTCTGCAAGCGGTAACTTCAGCCAGGATGCTACTGAGGAGTCTGGTTCTGCAAGCGGCAACTTCAGCCAGGATGCTACTGAGGAATCTGGTCCTGCAAGTGGCAACTTCAGCCAGGATGCTACTGAAGAATCTGGTCCTGTGAATGCCAACTTCAGCCAGGATGCTACTGAGGAGTCTGGTTCTGCAAGCGGCAACTTCAGCCAAGATGCTACTGGGGAGTCTGGTTCTGCAAGCGGCAACTTCAGCCAAGATGCTACTGAGGAGTCTGGTCCTGCCAATGGAAACTTCAGCCAGGATGCTACTGAGGAATCTGGTTCTGCAAGCGGCAACTTCAGCCAGGATGCTACTGAGGAGTCTGGTTCTGCAAGTGGCAACTTCAGCCAGGATGCTACTGAAGAATCTGGTCCTGTGAATGCCAACTTCAGCCAAGATGCTACTGAGGAGTCTGGTTCTGCAAGCGGCAACTTCAGCCAGGATGCTACTGAAGAATCTGGTCCTGTGAATGCCAACTTCAGCCAAGATGCTACTGAGGAGTCTGGTTCTGCAGCAACTTCAGCCAGGATGCTACTGAAGAATCTGGTCCTGTGAATGCCAACTTCAGCCAGGATGCTACTGAGGAGTCTGGTTCTGCAAGCGGCAACTTCAGCCAGGATGCTACTGAAGAATCTGGTCCTGTGAATGCCAACTTCAGCCAGGATGCTACTGAGGAGTCTGGTTCTGCAAGCGGCAACTTCAGCCAAGATGCTACTGGGGAGTCTGGTTCTGCAAGCGGCAACTTCAGCCAAGATGCTACTGAGGAGTCTGGTCCTGCCAATGGAAACTTCAGCCAGGATGCTACTGAGGAATCTGGTTCTGCAAGCGGCAACTTCAGCCAGGATGCTACTGAGGAGTCTGGTTCTGCAAGCGGCAACTTCAGCCAAGATGCTACTGGGGAGTCTGGTTCTGCAAGCGGCAACTTCAGCCAAGATGCTACTGAGGAGTCTGGTCCTGCCAATGGAAACTTCAGCCAGGATGCTACTGAGGAATCTGGTTCTGCAAGCGGCAACTTCAGCCAGGATGCTACTGAGGAGTCTGGTTCTGCAAGTGGCAACTTCAGCCAGGATGCTACTGAAGAATCTGGTCCTGTGAATGCCAACTTCAGCCAAGATGCTACTGAGGAGTCTGGTTCTGCAAGCGGCAACTTCAGCCAGGATGCTACTGAAGAATCTGGTCCAGTGAATGCAAACTTCAGCCAGGATGCTACAGAGGAGTCTGGTTCTGCAAATGGCAACTTCAGCCAGGATGCTACTGAAGAATCTGGTCCTGTGAATGCCAACTTCAGCCAGGATGCTACTGAGGAGTCTGGTTCTGCAAGCGGCAACTTCAGCCAGGATGCTACTGAAGAATCTGGTCCTGTGAATGCCAACTTCAGCCAGGATGCTACTGAGGAGTCTGGTTCTGCAAGCGGCAACTTCAGCCAGGATGCTACTGAGGAGTCTGGTTCTGCAAGTGGCAACTTCAGCCAGGATGCTACTGAAGAATCTGGTCCTGCAAAACGCCAACTTCAGCCAAGATGTTACTGGGGAGTCTGGTTCTGCAAGCGGCAACTTCAGCCAAGATGCTACTGGGGAGTCTGGTTCTGCAAGCGGCAACTTCAGCCAGGATGCTACTGAGGAATCTGGTTCTGCAAGCGGCAACTTCAGCCAGGATGCTACTGAGGAGTCTGGTTCTGCAAGTGGCAACTTCAGCCAGGATGCTACTGAGGAATCTGGTTCTGCAAGTGGCAACTTCAGCCAGGATGCTACTGAGGAATCTGGCTCTGCAAGCGGCAACTTCAGCCAGGATGCTACTGAGGAATCTGGTTCTGCAAGTGGCAACTTCAGCCAGGATGCTACTGAGGAATCTGGCTCTGCAAGCGGCAACTTCAGCCAGGATGCTACTGAGGAATCTGGCTCTGCAAGCGGCAACTTCAGCCAGGATGCTACTGAGGAGTCTGGTCCTGCCAATGGAAACTTCAGCCAGGATGCTACTGAGGAGTCTGGTTCTGCAAATGGCAACTTCAGCCAGGATGCTACTGAGGAATCTGGTCCTGCCAATGGAAACTTCAGCCAGGATGCTACTGAGGAATCTGGTCCTGCCAATGGAAACTTCAGCCAGGATGCTACTGAGGAGTCTGGTTCTGCAAATGGCAACTTCAGCCAGGATGCTACTGAAGAATCTGGTCCTGCCAATGGAAACTTCAGCCAGGATGCTACTGAGGAATCTGGTCCTGCCAATGGAAACTTCAGCCAAGATGCTACTGAGGAGTCTGGTTCTGCAAGCGGCAACTTCAGCCAAGATGCTACTGAGGAGTCTGGTCCTGCCAATGGAAACTTCAGCCAGGATGCTACTGAGGAATCTGGTCCTGCCAATGGAAACTTCAGCCAGGATGCTACTGAGGAATCTGGTTCTGCAAGCGGCAACTTCAGCCAAGATGCTACTGAGGAGTCTGGTCCTGCCAATGGAAACTTCAGCCAGGATGCTACTGAGGAGTCTGGTTCTGCAAGTGGCAACTTCAGCCAAGATGCTACTGAGGAGTCTGGTTCTGCAAGTGGCAACTTCAGCCAGGATGCTAGTGAGGTATCCAGTTCTGTGAACAGCAATGCTGTAGATGAGTCCTCTGGTTCTGTCCACCTCCAAGGCCTTCTCAAACAGAATGTTCATGCTGAGCAATTTCATTCAGACTCTTCTGAAGTTTCTAAAGATGAGCTCCCTTCTGGCACTTCAGAAGAATCTATTACCAGTTCTCCTAGTTTAAGTTAACACTGCATCCTTGTTCTGCAAATGGACTTGTAGATCTTTGTCTCTCTGAAGCTGCTTTTGTCCATGCTCTACTTTTTCCTAATAAAGAGAAGTGTTACTTATTTGACGTCTTGTTTTCTAGACCATTTAGACTGCTTTAATGATTGTGGGCATATGAATGCACTTCTTGTGACTCTTCAGTTTGGCTGGTTTTAGGTCATCTGTGCATTTGAAGATCTCAGAACTGATATTTGGTTTGCAGCTAATTTAAAGTAACCATTAAGTCTAAAAACAACTCTTAGCATGTTTGAAATCCAGTATACCAGTTTGACAATTTTTGTCCTAACCTATAGACCCTTAATGTGGATGGCTCTACATGTTTATAAACCTCACCTGCATAAAACTCCCTACTACATAATTGTGAAACTTGTCAAATTAATATGGGCTCGATTATATAGACCTCAAACTCTGTCTTTAACTTTAAATAACTGTGGTGGCAACACAAGTAATTAACAAATCAAAGTAACAACTTGAGTAACTTGTATATGTTGGTAAAAATAGTAACCATAATAAAGTTCAAGGACAGCACTTTAATTTGACTTCCTGGTTTTGTGGTTATCTCACTACTTTCATAGAGACTAGTGCAGAACAATGTGATCTTTGTTTATACATTTAAGTGTTAAGAGTCAGCTGTATGTAAGCCAGACACAGCTGTACACATGACGGCTTCAATGCTAATCATGATGTGGAGGCCACTTGTACATTGAAAAGGCACAGGTGTGTGGGTGGATAAGGCTTGTAAAACCAGGCTGCGCTTCTATTGGTGTGAAAACCAAACTATGACTTTACTGCTTGTTTTACGCATTGCTGTGTCAAGCATTTCATTATAGTAGTTTTTGTCAAAACTAGTTACTTTTACGGTGCAGCGTTGGACGTTTGTGGTTTATAGTTCAAAACCAGAAGATCAGTAACTCTTTCATAAGAATTTCTTTGTATTGTCACATTTCCGCGTTCTGTCATTTAGGAACAATGGCTGGATTTCTTTTCCCCAAAACTGCTAATCAATTTTATTGCGTTGGACTAAAACTGACTTTGCGCACTCTTTTCTGCAGTGTGTTCCCCCACCTTACACTTTTGGTGTCTCTGTTTTGTTTTTTTTTGTTTTACACTTAGCCTATTTCTTTTGGGGCTGATTGATTGTAGGCCACACAGCTGAACTTACACACCTACGTTTATGAATAAACATTGTCAAAATGACACGAATTATGCTTTTTCACTCAGAAACTAAGCTAGTAAAACTCAGTTCAGTGAGGCCTATGATCAATCAGCTTCAAATAGAAATACAAACCCTGTGCTAACTGAAACAAAACAAGTTGATTGAATCCAAGATCTGGTGATAATATTGCAGAATTAGAGCTTAACCTGCAATTTTCAGAAGGCCAGTCATGTTTGCTCAGGAACACCAACATAGGCAACACAGCACAACGGTTAAAAGACCATTGCATTTGTTTCCCTCTGAATTACTGCAGAGTTAAAGTTGCTTGGAATCGTCTAATTCAGTAAAAAAAAAAAAAAAAAAATGCTTTTTAGGTATTTGTGGAACTGAAACCTAAAGTTTACACATGTCTTCAAAAAAGAAAAGCCTGCTTCTGAGTGCATGAACTGTTTCATTTGATCAGTTTGTGCATCTCATCAGAAGAGGGCGCTGTATTCACCACAGAAAATCGGAACTACACAATGTGCATTCTTCAGAGAATTCCTCAGCATGTCAAAACAGGTCAACAGATAACTTCTGCATGCGTTTGACTTTTTGTGACAGCTATTTAGCCACATACAGTGCACTTAGTGCATGTCCAGACTCTCTAGAGAAGCTCAGGGTTAAACGCTGTCGCTAGTGGCTCAGTTAGCACAAACTTTAAATAACTAACTAAAGCCTCTGTAAATAATACTACGGCAAAATAAAGAACAAGTGTGCACTTTTATGAGATGTGTGAACTGCATTTTGTCTTTCACTCTCTCACTGACACTTTTTCATTATCTCCCCCACATTCTCTTACTTCCTAGTTTGCCTAAAAAGGGCATATTATACTGAGGGAAGTATTTGTGTGCGCGCATGCATGTGTGTGTGCGCGCACAATCAAACTTAAACAGGACGAGAGGTTATATGAGAGGAAGAGGTTGTGAGGATGAGTGGAAATAAGAATGAAACCGAGAGGAGGGTGTTGAAGATCAAATGAGAATCCTCACATGAACAACAGACAGTTTCTCCACTTCCTGTCAGAGACAGGAAGTCACTGAGTCAAGTGTGTGTGAAGGTGTGTGTGTGTGTTCCTTTTTTAGTGGTGTTCACTAACAGTCAAGCCTCTCTATTATTGCCCACGGTGTGATGAGCTTTGATGCAGTTTACGATTGCTGCTGAAGGGACTGTTTCACACTATAACTTTATCAGTGCAATTTAACCCTGCAAATGTGGTGATAACCCTGCTGTGAAGAGGAAAGTAGTTTTTTGCAAAACAGAACCCTTAACACTAATTACTTCAACAACTAGATTCAACAACCTTTGTAATGGAAAGCCAATTTTGCAGTGCATTAAATCCTACATGATTGATTCTTAAAATCACATCTTGTTACTTCAGCAAGTTCTGCATGCATATGTTCTTAAGAAAATTGCAAGTGTAGGTTTGTCTGGGTCTGTACATGGCATTTCAGGTGCTTTGTCATTGTAAAGCACACGGTTGGGCTTAAAGCACACCATCTTTGCAGAATGGCTATTTTCTTCCCCGTTTGACTGGCAAATGAGTTTCCTCTTAACACACAAGGCTTTTCAGCCACGCACACACTCCACCCAGAAACAAACACGACATTGACAGCAGAGATGCTTCATTCTGACGTTAGACTGCAGATTTTCCATCTGAACCTGTAAAACAGAAATTAGCAGAGCTGTGAGGTACAGAAGACAGAAACAGGGTTATAACATGTACACCATTCAGAACACACTCACCGTGAGCTCTGAGGATATTAAGTGTCGTCATATGCTTCTGTCCGTGAGAGCTCGACTTCGCGTTTAAAAAAACAGTGTTTAATACTGGTGAAGGACTAGACTACCCATGATCCCACTGAGCTGTTACTCATTTTCATCTGTGCCTCATCTGACCTGACTAAGGTCTATTGAACGGTTCATCTGTGTTTCTCAAAAGCTCTAGATGTTGTACTATTATTTTAATGCTTTAGGTTTTTATTAAAGCTTATGAATCTCACTCAAAAAGGCCTTGTTTGGCTGATCAGTCGCTGGATAAACTCACAGATAAGGATCCTCTATGTGCGCCGACCTCGAGTGCATCACACACACCCAACAAAAAGAATCCTGTGTGTGTGTGTATTTGCCTGCCCCGCAGGCATACATTCTTTTTTCACTACATTAGTCAGCGTGTGTTCGCATGTTATGATAGAAGTGTCTCTCACTCTGGTCTAACCAGTGAGAACATGAGCATGAATTCCACAGCTCCAGAACATTTGACTTCTAAACGCTGCAGTGCTCGAGTTTGCGAAGCTCAAATCTGCTGCTTCTCCTTGGTTACAATGCCCTTCTGTCTTCAGCCCAAAATCGTTTGGTGTACAGAAAACGAGACCTATTTTATTGCACCTGGATGCTGTAGTTAGGAGGGATTTTTAGTCGTTTTTGTGATGTGCCTTTTAAAAAAAGGGGGGTTTCCAAGGTTCCAACAATCTCAGAATGTTTTCTCAAAGTTACAAACAAACATTCTTCTGGTAACATTAATATAATCTTAAAGTTATCTGGTCTTTACTAATGTTAGAGTTAATGGTTGTGCAATGTTTCATTTCTGAAATTGTTTAGGTGGATGTTCATCGAACATTTTTTAAATGTTACTGCTTGTTTCAGAGAACATTGAAATGTAACGTTTCCATAACGTTTGCAAAATGTTAAAACATTTCAAAAACTGAATTCGGAGAACATTCAGAAATGACATTTTCATAACGTAATGGGAATGTTACTGAAGCGTTCTTAGAACGTATTTTTGTTAGCTGGGTTTTCACAGTAAAGAACATTTTGGGTTTCTCCGCATAACCTCCCAAAGAACATTTTTATAATATAAGAAAGGTTTCATGGATGTTAAAGGTTTAGCCACTGACGGCAATAAACAAACCTTTATTCTTAAATGTTTTCATGAATGAAACACATTTAAAACATTATTGCAATACAGTAATTTTGGTTCCTTTTCATGAAAATGTCACTATGCAAAAATTGTCCTTTAATGTGTTTTCTTCTGAATCCAAGGTGAAGTTTGACATGTTCTTGATTGGTTTCCCAGTTTTGGTAACTTGCTAAATTTCCCCTGCTGATGGGTGAAATGCTACAGCTCTGGTCCCGCCCTCATGTCTCGCATCTGATTGGCTACTCCGTTGGTCATTTCTCTGTGTCATCTGGTCTGCTTTGATAGCTTGTGTAGAGAGCAGGACAGTGAGATCATCTCCAGAGCATCTTCTCAACAGTCAAATACAGTATTGAAATGAAGTTCAGTTGATCTCATTCAGGTCGGCTGTCTCTGTAATTCTTCCTGTCGTATCATGCAGCTTGCAGATTCACAAACAGGATGTTGTGGTCACGTTCTGCTGTATTCTGCCGCCTCCTTTCTCTCTATCGCTCTGCAAAAGGCCCAACTGCAGCCTGACTCACTCAGACGACAAACTCCAGATCAGCTTAAACTTTAAACTTTAAGTCAGATTGAACTCAAACTAAAAGTATGAATGAACTCAGATTGATTAGTAAACGAAGACGTGTGTCAACCTGAGGACCTTCAGCACACGAGCCTGTGTGTGTTATCATGATGCGGGAGTCTGTTTGACGAGTCAGATGCTTTAAAGCGATAGCTCGCTCGAAAAACGAATCTCTTGTCAATATTTGCTCACCTTCCTGTTGTCTCAATCTGAAACGCAAAATGAGAACGGCTGACAAATCTTTACGCGGCTCTAATCCATGCACAATCAGTTCTTAGCGGTCGTGTCTGCATAAAAAACACCATCATATAAAGTAATCCGTATGAATTTTACACAATATCACGTACAATAGCATCACAACAGGTTTGTTACAATCAAGCGCAATGTGCCAGTTCGAATATGTGGAAGTGTGAATGAGATTTGAGAGCTGCCATTTTAGTCCGTTCCTCATTCAAAATTTATCATATGACTTCAGATCACTACTGCTATGGTGTTTTTCATGTTGTTTTATTTCAGTGAAACACTCCAAACATCTCCTTTTAAGTTTCTCAGAATAAGAAATGACATTTGAATAAGTCATCTTAAATAAATCCAAGATCTGCTACTAAGATGCCTGTGCACACAGCAAAAACATTATTTGAATAATGACACAATAATGATTTCTTGATTCCGAGTTCATTTAGCACACGCCTTATGTCTTATCATAAATGCGTTTAAATATATATGCAGTGAGTACGTATAACTCGTCACACGTAACAAGGCAAGCTCTCAAAACGTGGTGGCAAGGTTTTCTC
Organism: Labeo rohita; assembly: GCF_022985175.1. Taxonomy (NCBI): domain Eukaryota; kingdom Metazoa; phylum Chordata; class Actinopteri; order Cypriniformes; family Cyprinidae; genus Labeo; species Labeo rohita. Next base: position 45,759 of record NW_026129821.1, on the reverse strand, counting down.
AAACGTCTGAACAAACATTCTTGCAGTGACGTTTATAAAACGTTTGTTCAAAGTTGGTCACCAAAACGTTAGCAGATCATCATTTGTGCATCGTTCACGGAATGTGAGACGTTGGTCTCACTTTTTTTTAAAGTGTACTGCATGTTTCAGAGGTCATTTCAAAGAAAATTATACAATTAAAATTCCCTTCAATGTTTGCATAAACAAAAATGTGTTCTTTAAATGTTCTGATTTGTGACCCTGGAGCACAAAAGCAGTCTTAAGTATCACGGCTATATTTGTAGCAATAGCCAACAATACATTGTATGGGTCAAAATGATTGATTTTTCTTGAATGCAAAAAAATCATTAGGAGAAATCATTAAAGATCATGTTCCATGAAGATACTTCGTAAATTTCCTACCGTAAGTATATCAAAACTTAATTTTTGATTAGTCATATGCATTGCTAAGAACTTCATTTGGACAACTTCAAAGGCGATTTTCTCAATATTTTGATTTTTTTTTTTTTTTTGCAACCTCAGACTCCAGATTTTCAAATAGTTGTATCTCAGCCAAATATTGTCCTATGATAACAAGCCATCCATCAATGGAAAGCTCATTTATTCAGCTTTCAGCTTTCATTATGTATGAATCATGGCTGGTTTTGTTGTCCAGGGACACATATGTGACCCTGGACCACAAAACCAGTCTTAAGTCGCTGGGGTATACTTGTAGCAATAGCCAAAAATACATTGTATGGGTCAAAATTATAGATTTTTCTTTTATGGCAGAAATCATTAGGAAATTATGATCATGTTTCATGAAGATATTTAGTAAAATTCCTACTGTAAATATATCAAAGCTTAATTTCTGATTAGTAATATGCATTAGTAAGAGCTTCTCTTGGACAACTTTAAAGGTGATTTTCTCAATATTATGATTTTTTTGCACCCTCAGATTCCATATATTCATCCTAACAAACCATACATCAATGGAAAGCTTATTTATTCAGCTTTCAGATGATGTATAAAGCTCAATTTCGTAAAACTGACCCTTATGGTTTTTGTAGACACATATGGTCTTTGCAGAACATTATTTGTATGTCATTCGTGGAATGTTTGACGTTTGTCTAATATTTTTTAAATGTCACATGTGCAAGTCTCAAAACATTCAGAGGTCATTCAAAAGTAGCAAGGCCCATAATATTTTTAAAATTACATGATTAGAAGTTCCTTCAATGTTTGAGTAAACAAATTTTCCTATGTGTGTGTTCATCTAAGGTTTTTGTTTCAGAACGCTCAGTAGAGAACCTTTCCATAAAGTTTGCTAAGTGGAATTCGCATAACCGAGGAAAGTGTTCTCAAAACGTTTAAAACACAGGTAACATTCAGAAATAACGTTCTCAGAACATATTTTTGTTCTTATTTTGGTCACCGACGTCAATCCTCAGCTCTCTTCAGTCAGCTTGCGCCTTCAACGCATTCAACACATGCTATGAAAATGACTTTAAAAAGCGAACTCTGCGATAATGCACACAGCGCATCTTCAGTCGATCTTCTAGTCTCGCGGGGTGCGGAAGTGGACCGTGGGGCAGGGCGCGCGCTCTGCTACATATAAACGGACACGGACTTCCTCAAACTCACTTTGCATCGGAGCAGAGACGCACTCAGGTACTTTCTTTCTCTTATCGCTTGTTATCGCTTTCCTCGAGCGCGACGGGCTTTCAGCAGCTAACTGACGGAGATGATGTGTTTTATTGCTCCTCAGATCTAAAGCAGCAGTCATGAGCTGGGACAGCTACATCAGCAGCCTGACCAAGAGCGAGTGGGTGGATGATGCGGTCATTCTCGGTTGCAAACCGGGTCAGGAGTCCGTTTGGGCTGCGGCACCGGGCGGCTGGCTGAGCCAAGTCACGGTACTACACTTAAAACTTTGCTTTTTTGTGTTTCTTTAAATGTCGACTTACTTATTCGCGTGGAGCGTTTTCTTTCTTACTTGTTCCTTCTTCCTCATTTAAAAGTGATGCGCTCGCATCTTCGCCGTTCATAACGGAATTCGGTGTAGCCCGGCGAAGCCGCAAACTTTCCACCAAGTTTAACGAAAGAAAGCCGCTGTAATTTCCAACAGATTCGTAGTTTAGAGGAAATCAACGGTTTATTCATTCGCGCTGAATTTCCTCACAGCGCTCGAGCGGAGTTCAGTCGAGCGCTCCTTATTTGGTCACGCGTGCCGAAGGCGGAAGTGAGTACCCCTCTCTCTGAACGAGAGCGCGCGCGCGCGCGACTTGGGCGGACACGCGGAAGCTCTCATTCTGACAGCTTTTCATGTCAGATGATTTGTATGTATGAGCTGTTGAATATTTAAAACATTAAGCAAAAGTATGAGAGACATTCGCCTTACGTGAACTACCGCTGCTGCGTCTTATATAAAGCAGAATGCAGTTTTGACCGCGGACTATTTCAACACTGTGCTTCCTGTCTCCGGTTCCTCTCACTAACTTTCATTCTGACATGACTTATATATATGTACGAAGAGTTAATTTGCAAAAAAGGAGAACTCAACAATTTTCAAAAATCATGTTTTTTCATTGTGCATTGCAATCAATCATACTGCAGTTGGGTTATTTTAAGTAAAACTAAACTAAAACTAAAAATACATCTAACTAATACAATGAAACACAATTAAAAACATGATAACAAAAAAGTGCTAGATACGTGTGTGTGTGTGTGTGCGCGCGCTCAGTCGTGTGTGTTTCCCCTGTTCGTGTCCTAACATGCAACTCAGACTTTTAAAGAATTTAGAGATGCTGTCTGTCTAACCCAGCTGGCAGGAAGCGTTCTCAAACCGTTCGGGTTAGGTTCTGTCAAAATGATGAACGAATGTTCCTTCAGGGAACTGTTAATAGTTATCTGGTTTTTAACAATGTTCTCAAACGTTAGCAAAAAACATTATTTATACATGGTTCATGTAGTGTTTTGTTTCCAGTTCATGTTTTTTAAATGTTACTACTTGTTTCGATGAAAGTAACATTCCCGTAATGTTCAGAAAAGATGATAACAATTTAAAAGTAACATTCTCATAATGTTCAGAGAAGATTTAAAAGTAACATTCCTGTAATGAAGATTCAAAGGTAACATTCTCATCATGATAAAATGGAAAAATGTTTTGAACATTCGGACAACATTGAGAATAAGTGTTCGAAACATTAACTTATTTTTGTTGGCTCCTATCTCATCTCTCATACTGTGAGAAGAGTTACATTTATTGTGTAATTGCAGCTGTGTCTGGGTTGTTTTAGACGTCCAGCGAAAAAGGAACCAGTGAGGTGAGTAGCGTAAAAATAAGACCATGAACAGCATGCGCTTTCCCTTTTACTTTCATGCACATTTGAAGCTAAAATCTTAATGTTGAAATGCCTGTTGAGCGATCAGGACGTGAAGATGAATGTGATCTAGTTTCATTCCAAGAATCATCTGGCACGATGTAATAAATTCAAACGAAGGACCGGAGGCCGTGTTAGGCTCCGTATGTGGAGCTGCAGATAGGCGCTGTCTACAGGAACATGACAAAACATGAGCGACGCGAGGAGAATCTGAGTGTATGAGAGGAGGGGCTTTGAATGCTTCTGCTTGTTTTGGCTTGTGTTTGCTGGACCATTATATCACCCGCAATCCACACTCACAATCTGTGTGTCTGTCTCCCCGTCAGGCGGCTGAGGTTAAGGCTATCGTCACCAATGACCGTGGTAGTCTGTTTGCCAATGGCATAACTCTGGCAGGCAGGAGGTGCACGGTGCTGAGAGATGCTCTGAATGTGGACGGCCAGAACACCATGGACATCAAGATGAAGACCTCAGATAAAGAGCCCGACCCGTTCTCATTCACCATCGGCAGATCTCACCAAGGTGAGAGCCGTCGTACCGTAGAGAGCTGTAGCAAAATATTAAGCATGTTTCAAGCAAGTATTTACAAATATTGCATGTCAGTATATTCAAATATTTAATTTACATTTAATTTTAATTTAGAATTAATTTATAATTTAAAAAAAAAAAAAAGTAAATTCATTTAATATGTTCAGATTCTGAATTGAATATATATTTATATATAAAGCAGATATAGATATTATATGTAAATATGAAACAAAATGTATGTTTAATTTTAAATTTATTATTTTTATTTTTTGTTTTTAATTATTTCGATGCGAGAATGAATTAAATATATACAAAAATGATATAAAAATGAATGAAAGATTTGTAATTCATTGTATTTCTTTGATGCTGGTGTGATGTGTTTGTGAGACTGATGCTATTATTGCTCTGTCTTTCAGCGATAATCATTGCTAAAGGTGTAAAAGATGCTCATGGAGGCAAAGTCAATCCACCCGTGTTTGACATGACCACATACCTCAGGAAGATGAACATGTGAACAAGCCCCGCCCCCACCCTGCTGACTCTGCCCATTTCAACACGCTCTGCCACTTCACCCGTCGGTCGCCCGCAGGATCCGATCCGATCTAAAAGCTAGAAGAACCGGTCCGAGATCAATCATCGGCCTTCATCGTCATCCTCCTCTTCATCATCTCGGTTTTAACATTGCGGGAGTTTGTGATCTTGGTTTCTTCTCGTCATCTCTCCAGTCAGGCAGTGGAACACAAACTCTAGTTAATATCAAACTCATTTATTGGTTTTATCATGATTTAATTGATTGATTTATGGTACTATAGTATTTTCTGTTTTGGATGGGCGGAGCATCTAGTCAAACGGTTTTAACATTTGATTGTATGATTGTTTGTGTGACATCCTGCTGAACAAAACCAAGAAATCTGACTGCTAGATGCCAAATAAAGAGAGAATGAGTTTGTATGGAGCAGCTCCTGTCTGTGTCTTCATAGAGGCCTCGTGTGATTTTTAGACCGTTAAAATTACATCAGAACAGAGTTCAGTTTCTCTTGTGCAGCTCGCTTCATTTTCATCAAAAAGAAATGCCACTTCAAAGTTTTAGTTTATATATTATTATAGTTTCTTGTATTTTTCATTTTTCATCTTTTTTTTTTTTTATTACTAATTGGGTTTAACTTGTATTTTTATCTCCATTCTAGTTTTAGTTTTGTTCACTTCCTATTGTTTATCATTTCCTGTTATTTTTGTAATTTTTTAAAAGTACTATTTAGCATTCGTTTTTATTTAAATTTAGTTTATTTTTATTTATTTACTATAATAAGTTTTATTCATGTGTTGAATTAGCTTGTATTTTTATTTTTTATGTATGTTTAATTTTTAGTGTTTTTTTTTTTTTTTTTATTTACTATTTAGGTTTAAATATTTTTATTTAAATTTTAAACATTTCATTTAGCTGCCTAGGGACCATTTCTAATTTTTATTCCTTTATTTATAAGTTCTATTATTTAAGCTTCATATCAAATATTAAAGATGTTTTTAATAGTTTTAGTTTTTAGTTAAGGTTAACACCCCTCACGTTTAATCAAAGTACTCCAGTCAAGAGCTCATTAGAATATTCAGCGGCTGATGCGTGCGAATGAATCAGCCAATCACAGGCTGTTTTACTCTTTCTCTTCCAGTAAAGGTTTTGCATTCTCAGCACACTTGAGTGAACGAGACGCACCTTCTTCAGGACACCTTCAAGACCTGTTTGAACTCTAAGATTGATGCCAGCAGAATGACTGCTAATTGTCAGTTCTGACCCAAATTTCACAATCAATTCAAGGCAGCAATTAACATAAGAATGTATTTATGTGATTTCACCAATTTCAATGAATCCTGACTTTAATTCTTAGCGCTATGACCGTTTAAAACACGAGGGTGAGAAATGATTAGCTGAACTTTCCGCGAGTCGCTCATTGCTCTCAAAAACTAGAAGTGAAACTGGTCAAATGCACACACAACCTAACAAAACATGAGCGGCACAACCCAGAAATGAACACTTGTTCATTTATCCTTTCAGCAGATGCTTTTATTCAAGTGTCTCACTGTGAGGACACAGTCATTTGAGACACATGAGCTCACGCTATTGTGTAGTGACTGTTGTGAAGGAATTGTGCTGTAACAGAGGAAACAGGAAGTTCTGCATGTGACACATACAGACATGAGATGTATGACAGAGATTGATAAAGAACACACACACACACACACACACACACACACACACTCACTCACTCACAGTGCAGCGCCATCCTGTGGCAGCGACGTTTGACAGCAGCTCAGTCTGATTCTCTCTCTGTTCTGAATGTTGTTTGCTCAGAGAGATTTGAGTATTTCATTCAAATAATCTGCTCAACCTCTTACTGTGACTGCTTTGCATGCGCCGCATTGAGTTTGAGCAGAATTACCAGCAGATAATATGTTTAAACATGATGAAGTGTGTTTATATAGTCTCGCTCTTTCGGCTGACAGGAAACGTTCTCAGAACGCTGCGGCAAGGTTCTCTCAAAGTTTTGAACAAACATTCTTCCATTAATGTTAATAAAACATTATCTGGTCTTTAATAATGTTCTCAAAACATTAGCACAAACACATCATCTGTACATTGAAATATTTTGGCTGAACGTTCATTTAATGTTTTTAAATGTTGCTACTTTGTTACTTTTGCTGCAGTGTTTCCTTAAAGGGGTCATCGGATGCTAAGTTCACTTTTACATGTTGTTTTACATTCTCAGATGCCTGTCGTTGTGGCGTCACATGACAGAGGCCGCTCCCACGATAGTTGATTGACAAGAGCGTTTTACCTCAGATCAGCTGTAACAGTCCAAACTCCATTGTTTCGATTCCGGAGCAGGAATGTAAGTTAGACAAGAATATCTCAGATTGAGCGATTGAGGTGTTGTGTTGCTGGATGTAATAATGAACATAGTGGTCGTCATTTACTCCCGACATCTGAGCCGCTGAAGATGCAGTGGATTACGTTTGTTTGTGAAGGGAATGCGCCTCCCGAAGTCTTTTTTAATGAATCTTTGCGATCGCCTTTCCTAATTTAGTGCTAGTTAGCAAGTTTAGCGGCTAAACGCGGCTAAAGTAAACAGGCTCGTCACTCCACAGAGAGAAGAGAGGGGCGGGGCGAGCAGAGCTCATTAACATTTAAAGCAGCCTCGACCAGAACAGGATGTTTTTTGCAGAGCTGATTTTGGTAAAGAAGGTGTTATTTACATTACCATTGAGAAATTTTAACCAAAGCATGTTATAGACCCTAAAGAATCATATCAACTTGTGGAAAATGGGCATCTGATGACCCCTTTAAGTGTCACCCCCCATTTTTGAACATAGACATGAAAGTGCATTATCCAAACTTAAATTGTTTCATGAATTCTTTGGAATATAGACCAAGTTTGGTCTATTTTAAGAAAATAATCTGCAGATTATGGCAGAAGTGGAATCTTTTCGAAATATTAAAGTATCAAAACGTTATTGAAGTTTCAATTTACTGTAAAGAAAATCCACTTTACCATTTTTTTTCTATCTTATATAAAATAAATATTTTACAAAACATTTTTTGAATCCAATTAAAGCCTTATGTCTAAATAAGTTCTGTTCCAAATTTGAAGTTGATAGAAAAAAATTTGATGTTTCTGTGAGATTTTATTTAGGGCATTATACCACAGACAGCCACTGGGTGCCTTCAAACCTTCTTCGAATTTTTTTTATGCATTTTTCTGTCACAAATGTATAAATTTCTCAGTCAATATTACATCTATCAAAAAATAAACACCAAATATGGAATCTGACACTTGACTCCACCCACTAAGGGGAGGAGACCGCAAAAAGATTTTAAAGTACCATTTCCATGGTAACGCAATGTTAAATGATGTTTTAAACTTTCAAATGATGTATAATTTATAATGCTGACTAAAATAGGTGATAAAAAGAAAAAAGAGCGCCTTTGGGCCCACCGTGGGCCGGTGACGAGGGGTTAAAACATATTTTTGTTAGCTAGGAGAAAGATACATGCATTGGAAACTTCAAGAATGCAGATATGTGTTGCAGAAATTTCACTGAGAGCAGAAGTTTGCACAACACACACAAACAAAACAACAGCACTAACATACACAGACTAATGTATTGTACAAAGTATTTTCGACACAAATGGAACGGCGCACTCAAGAGCTGAATGTTGTGAATCAGAGTGAATCTGTGGATGTGGTGCTGCTCCGGGACAACACAAGTGTCCCTCATGATAGTGAAACTAATTTTAGCCTGGTGTTAAAGGGTAGAGAGGGGGAAACACAGGGAGAGAGCAGTGTGCGAGCGTGTGTGAGTGCCATAGGTGCCCTTTAGGTCCGAACTCAAACTCTCACATTTCCCTCTTTAATTCAACCCTGACCTTTCATTCAGGTCTGGAGCTGGACGAGGGACGGTCTGCGTGTTTCCAAACCTCGACTGAAAGGAAAGACATCCAGGAAGATTCAGGGCCTGTCCTGAATGATGTCAGACGTCAATTAGACAATACGTCGAGCGCATTCTTTGGGACAGAGCCGCAGATAGTAGATTAGCTGCAACAAAACACCATGAATTTATGTGAAAACACAGGGGAAAAAAAATATATATATTTTCTGTTAAAACGGATGAAAATGTTTTTTGAAAAGCACATGGAAGCATAGTTTCATCACTTTACAGTGTTACAACTTTTTGTAGTAAATCATCTGTCGTAGTTTATGGAGTGGGAAGATGACATGAAGCGATGCGAGGTTAGCTGCATTAAAAACATACGCACAAAGGATGAAATTCACTGGATTTTGTCTACTAAGTGTTAAGAATATACATTATTTTAACATATTATTTGATTATTTCACACAAAGTATTTTAACTCAAAACCAGAACACAAGAGCACCCAAACGGACGACAGAATCTGTCGTGGTGCCGTTCATCGGTTACTCAAGAAAAAGGTGAATATGATAAATATATGTTGTAAACATAAAATTCAACAAATAATAATATATAAAATATATACTTTAAAACAGAAAATATACCAAAATATATTTGAAAATGCATTTAATGGGCAGGAAAATATATGTACAATCTTACAGTAGTATATGGACGGAATAGCTTATTAAAGATAAGAATATAGATTTATGATGATTTTATAGTGTTTCATTTTTATTTATCGTAATAAGTCAAAATATATTGAATACAATTTAGGAAAAAAGTATAATATTTATTATATTTTATTTTAGTTATTTATATATATATATAAATAAATTATATATATATTTAATATAAATACAAATATATATATTTTTAGTTATATATATATATATATATATATATATATACACACATTTATTTTTTTTACACTGACAGTATTATGATGATTTAATAATGTTTCATTTTTATTTATTTAGTCAAATATATTAAAAATAATTTAGGAATAAAATGTTTAAAAAAATATATTTAAAATATTGTATTGTTAGTTATTTACTTTATATTTATATATATTATATTTGATTTATTTATCTATCTATTTATTTATTTTTGCACTGACAGTAAATTTATGACGATTTAATAATGTTTCATTTTTATTTAACGTTATAAATTTTAAAAAAAATCTTAAATAGAATTTAGGAAATATAGATATTTTTACACTGACAGGCATGTGATGTCATGACCTCTTGACCTCCAAATCACGGGTCATCACAACAGACCTTTTGTTAAAGGTGACTTGTACTATTTTGCAGCATGCAGTGGATCACTAATTTGCTAATTTTCAGTATGCATTGAATGCCCAGGCCACCAAATATATTGACTAAAATGTGCAGTGTGTAGTAGAAGAAACAAAATTTATAGTTACAAACTGCTTACTATTTAACATTGTTTAAATAATAGGCACGTATAGTATACACTCTGCAGTATGCATTAAGCAGTACGCTAGCATTCCAGTCCAAACATATCTAGAGTAAGTGATTCTTAAGTTCAAAATACCCAGACTTATCTTGCAGAATGTCAAACACTGGCACTGCACTGCATTAGCAGCTTAATTTAATGCCTTCAGCCTGATGTTTGTGTGTTCTCTGTTTCTATCCTGTTTATAAAACCAGACTGGAGACTAGTTATGATGGTATTTGATTACTTTGTTGCAATACAAATCATCCGAGATGTGGGCGTGTCCTGTGAAAACGTTTGGAGTTTGCAGACGCTCCCTAAGGCTTTTCCCATATACGGGGACGCTGCTGAGAGACCGTCTATAAATTGCGCCGCTGAGGTTGGAACGCGCACTCACGCCCTGTCAAACGCCGAGACCGACACCGACCCGAATCGCCCGCAGGTAATCACGCAGATCCGCACGCATTTACTACACCTGTGTGTTTTTACGTTTGAGTGTTGCTGGCGCTTTCGTTCGCGGTAAACGGCACGAGATCTGCTGGAGTGAGTTGAACTCTAGTGTGGAGCTGCTGCTTCCTGATTGGAGCGGCTGATCTGAGATCAGCGTTGTTCTGAACTCGCGCGGCGCTGCAGAACGCGTCTTCTGATCCGGGATCAGCAGAACCTCCAGTTCTGGCTGCGTAGTTTTATATGGATGTGTGAATAAGTTTGCTGTTAGGAGGAACATCGTGTTTTCTGTGGCGGTTTACGCTGAAATCAGAGTTTGTCAAACTGAAACGAATTTAAGACTCGAACCGTCAAACTTCCTGAAGTAACATAAACTGAATGACCTTCACGCTTCCGGTGGAGCCGTCACAGATTGTTCAGTGAAACATTATTAATCCTCGTTTTTGATCAGAAGCGATACGGTTAAACTTATAAAACGAGTTTTATATCGACCATAAGCAGCGTGCATGACATTTAACGACATATTTTAAATGTGACTGTGCAAATATTTATTTAATTCACTAAATAGGCTATTAAATTAATAAATAAAAAAGCGTTTATTAACGCCTTCAGGCTAAAGTCCGCACGCGAGCTCAAAGTCCATTATTATTGCGTCATAAAGTGAGTTATTTAATAACCGATTGTTGCGTCAATGTGCACGCGCAGTTTTGGCATTGTAGGGTCACGCGCCGCACGTTCGTGGGCAGCTCCGCGCGCGATAAGATGCTGTGCTGTGATTGGAGATCGATATTCAGTGATTGACGGACAGATTGTTTGGAAAAACCTGAGAATGTTGCGAAATGCAAAATAATTGTGTACAAATATATATATGTATTTTTTAAAAACTGGCACCTGATGTGCAAATGAGAACTTGCTTGAGCATGTATATACAGGCCTATGAAAGATAACATTGGTCAAATCTGATCAATGGATGGATGAAATCCATCACAAAGCTGCAAAAATCTGTATTTTTAGCAATAATTTGCGTCAGGTTGAGTTGCACTCATAGAAATCTGATGCAGATTATAAATGAACTAAATGATATTTAATTAAATGTACTGTGTAGTAGCTTTTATATAGCTACTGTGTGTGTGTGTTACGGTGGAGTACAGTGTCATTGCTCGCATGCAAAGGTCAGAGTGTTGAACACAAAGGTCAGGGTTCAGCACGGCTTTGTAAAGGTCATATAGAGTTGTCGAGGTATGACACCGATTCCTGTCTCACACACACACACACACACACACACACACACACACACATTCTCCTGAGGTCTTTTCTGTCTTCTGCTGTAGCCGCTCTATTAATAGAGAAACCTCAGACTGTATCTGTGTCAGACAGCTGAAGTGTCTGTGTGTGTATGTACAGTATATTATGGTTTGTGCAGATGTGTTTTAATCCTAATAAGTATTACTGTCACTTGACCTATTTACTTTATGTAGTTTTTTTTTATTATTCCCTTAATCTGATGGGTTTCTATGGATGCAAGAATCACTGCAAAAATGAAACTTTAAAATGATTTGATCAATATTTATTTAGACGTTATAAATATGTGATTTTCTAAAAAATGATCCAAAGATCAAAAATACGCAAAAAAAAAAACAAAAAAAACAATAACGCTGCAAAATCTTATTACAATATAAAATAATGGTTTTTATTTTAATATACTTTAAAATATATAATTTATTCCTGTGATGCAAAGCTGAATTTTCATCAGCTGTTACTCAAGTGTTAAGTGTCACACGATCCTTCAGAAATCATTCTAATATACTGATTTATTATTAGAATTATCAATGTTGGAAACAGTTGTGCTGACAAATATTTTTTTTGGAACCTGTGATTCTTTTTTTTTTTTTTTTTTTTTTTTTTTTTTTTTATGAATAACAAGTTAAAAAAACCCTGCATTTATTCAAAATATAAATCTTTCAAACTATGTAACTCCTATCACATCACCCAAACCCAAAACCTTCGAGCAGTAGTGTGTGTGTGTGTGTGTATGAATGTGTGTGTATATATATATATATATATATATATATATATATATATATATATATATAAGCATAAAATTGATTTTATGCACAGAATTTATTTATATATTTATTAATATAGCTGTATATATCTATATATATATATATATATATATATATGTATATGACAAGATCTTAAATCATACTCATGTATATGTATATGTGTGTGTGTGTATATGAAGTCATGTTATTGTTATTGTTTCATATAATCTAATAATAAAATTTTTTAAAAAAAGCAGTTTTGCAGTTCCTATTCAAAAATGACTGCAAACAGCTAATGTGAATTTTTTTTTTGTTGTTGTTGTAAGTTGAATCCTGGTGTGTGTGTGTGTGTGTGTGTGTGTGTGTGTGTGTGTGTGTGTGTGTGTGTGTGTGTGTGTGTGTGTGTGTGTGTGTGTGTATGTGTGTGTGTGTGTGTGCATAAAATTGATTTTATGCACAGAATTTATTTATATATTTATTAATATAGCTGTGTATATGACAAGATCTTAAATCATACTCATGTATATTATATATGTGTGTGTGTGTATATGAAGTCATGTTATTGTTATTGTTTCATATAATCCCCCTACAAAAATGATAGTAATACCAGTAAATTTTTTTTTTTTGTTGTTGACCTTGTGGGGACATGTTTTTAGGTCCCCTGGTATGAGCAAATGTCCCCACAAGGATCATAAATCATGCAGAACAAGTTTGAGCAAAACGCGGCTCATAAATCATGCAGAACAAGTTTTTTTTTTTTTAATTAAAAGTGTGTACAGTCTCTTATGAGGGCTAGGTTTAGGTGTACACCTATGGATTGTCTCTATAAAACATGGAAACACAGCGTGTGTGTGTGTGTGTGTGTGTTGACTGACTGCTCTCTGTTTCTCTCAGGATGTCTATTAGTAAGATTCACGCTCGTGAAATCCTCGACTCCAGAGGAAACCCCACGGTGGAGGTGGATCTGTACACGTCTAAAGGTACAAACACACTCCATCAATCTGTCCATCCGTCTCTACCCTAATGACAACACTACACCCTAGCAACGCCCTAGCAACCACTCAATCCATTATTCTTGAGGAAATGTTCCTGCTGTAGTTTCTGATGTTTTTTAATTGATTGGTTCGTCAGGTCGTTTCCGGGCGGCTGTTCCCAGCGGTGCTTCCACCGGAGTTCATGAGGCTCTGGAGCTCCGAGACGGAGACAAAACACGCTACCTGGGCAAAGGTATGTCTGTCTATAACACACAAACACTCTTATCATTACAAACACACTCAAATCATCAATATGTGTGTGTGTTTAAGGTACCCAGAAGGCTGTGGACCACGTGAACAAAGAGATCGCTCCCAAACTGATTGAGAAGGTGAGACATTAATATTAAAATGCTTGCCTACTGAATACTTACAACCTCATAAACATTTGAACCTAACAGTGTTTAATTTGCATTTAACATATGTAATGAAATCCCACATGAACCTGATGAACGGTTCCGTGTGTTTGACTCCTGTCATTCTTGTGTGTCTAAACAGAAGTTCAGCGTCGTCGAGCAGGAAAAGATCGACAAGTTCATGCTGGAACTCGATGGAACTGAGAACAAATGTAAATAAAACATTTACGCACATCTTTATCATGGGTTTGATTCACAGTAATTTCATGAACTGATATGAATGTTTATATATTGAATGTTAGTGAATCACTTTGGATGAGCATGTCTGTCAAATGCATAAATAAAATGCATTTCTGCTCATGTCCTGTCGTGCAGCTAAGTTCGGTGCTAACGCGATCCTGGGTGTGAGTCTGGCCGTGTGTAAGGCGGGCGCCGCCGAGAAGGGCGTTCCTCTGTACCGTCACATCGCCGACCTCGCCGGAAACAAAGACGTGATCCTGCCGGTTCCCGTACGTGTGCCCTTGTCACCTTTGACTATAGCTGTTTGATTGTGATGACCTGTGATCTGGAGGTCAAGAGGTCATCACATCACTTTTTTTTTTTGTTGTTGTTGTTGTTGTTGTTGTTGTTGTCAGTGCAAACAGTAAAAAAAAAAAAATAAAATAAATAAAAGTACAAATACAAATTTAAAAAAAATATATAAAAAAAAAAAACTAATTAAAAAAATTAAATTAAAAAAATAAAAATTAATTAATTATAAAAATATTTGCAAAAATTTTTTTCAAAATACATTTAATATATATTTTGACTTATTACAACAAATATTATCAAATCACGCAGGCCTTCAACGTCATCAATGGTGGCTCTCACGCCGGAAACAAGCTGGCCATGCAGGAGTTCATGATCCTGCCCGTAGGAGCCAAGAACTTCCACGAGGCCATGAGGATTGGTGCTGAGGTCTATCACAACCTCAAGAACGTCATCAAGGCCAAATACGGCAAAGACGCCACCAACGTGGGAGACGAGGGCGGATTCGCACCCAACATCCTCGAGAACAATGAGGGTATGACACTTGAATTACAGCACAGTGAAAAGTGCTGGGGTGTTCAGGGGGTAACGCATTACAAATAATGCAAGTTACGTAATCAGATTACTTTTTTCAAGTAACTAGTAAAGTAACGCATTACTTTAATTTACAAGGAAAATATCAGTTACATTGTCAAATAAGTAACGGCAGTTACTTTGTTTCCCGATGTGTTGACTGACAGCTCTCGTGTTGCCATGTTGAAAGAAATTGGGCGTTGCGTGAAAATGTTGGTGTAGTTTCCGACTAAATTCGGTATTCCTCAAAATGAATCTAAACGGTAAAATGCAAACCTACGCTTATTAAATATGATAAAACAAATATCCTTTATGTATTTAATCCCATTTTTCCCAACAAAAATTACTTTAGATAAACAAACATTTGTGCTTCCTTTTTTTTTTTTTTTTTTTTTTTTTTTTATTGCTAAAGTGTGTTGAATTTTCTTCTCCTGTGTTCTACTCTACAGACGTGAATTTACTTTTTATGAAAAGGCTTTTACGTTTGCCAAAAATATAACTGTTTATATTAAATTCGAACAAGCAAACCCTGGCCAGATTTAAAAAGTAACGCAAAAGTAACATAACACATGATTTTACAATAAAAAGTAACTAAGTAACGTAATTAGTTTCTTTTTTAGGGAGTAATGTGATATTGTAATGTATTACTTTTAAAAGTAACTTTCCCCAACGAAGAACAGGAGTAAAAGAGTCTTACATCTGAGTTAAAAACATAAAACTAAAATCAGAAATGATTAAAAAGGATGCTAGTTTGTCCTTTCAAAAATTAAGGCCTGAAAAGGTCAGAGATTAGGTAAATTGGATAATTTATAAAATCATATTTAATGTTGCATGCACTGTTGAACTAAAACTGAAACTGAAATTAAAACAATTAAAAATTATTTTAAATAAATGTTAATTAAAAGTTGTTGTTTTTTTTTTAAATATTATTTTATTTCATTTTAGCTAGTTGTCAAGGCACCATTTCTAAATAAATAAAACGGAAATAAAAACTAATAAAACTTTGTAGACATATTTATAAAAAAAAAACTAGCTGAAATGACCAATAAAATGACTAAAACTGTTACTAAAATTACGAAAATATAAAAATAAAAACTAATGTAAATGATATAAATATATAAAATCTAAAAATCAATTAATAAAAATTAGAATGGTAAATTAGAAAAATGATGTTCTTCCTCAGTATTTTTGTCACATTTTTCAGTGCATATATCTAAATATTCTTAAATCAAGATGCATTTACTGGAGATGCAAAAGATATTAAGTGTCGCTTTCTGACAAATGTAACAAAAAGAAGTCAGTTTGTGCAAAAAAAAAAAAAAAAAAAACCTAGACAATTTCTGGCTCCATTGGCAGGCATTTGTTCTTGTTTTAATTATGAATTCATTTAATTTTTATAAATTACTTATAAAATAAGACTTCTGACTTGTATCATTCTATGTCTCCAGTAAATGTATCTTGATTTAAGAATCTGTAGGCACTGAGATCAGTAAAAGTTATTTCCATATTCTAGTGTTTGAGATATGTGTTTATTTCTGTTATAAAGCTGTTAAAAGTCTCACACTGAGTGTCATAAACCTCTGTTTGCTAATGATTGAGCATCTGTCGCTCTGTAGCTCTGGAGCTGCTGAAATCTGCCATCGAGAAGGCCGGATATCCTGACAAGATCATCATCGGTATGGACGTCGCCGCGTCCGAGTTCTTCAAGAGCGGCAAATACGACCTGGACTTCAAATCACCAGACGACCCAAAACGCCACATCACCGGAGAACAGCTGGGAGACCTGTACAAGAGCTTCATCAAGAACTACCCCGGTACACACACTTAAACACACACACACACACTCAGTCACAGGAACAGACCCGTTCATGTGCGTCTGGTTTTGATTTCAGTCCAGTCCATCGAGGATCCGTTCGACCAGGACGACTGGGAGAACTGGACCAAGTTCACGGGGTCGGTGGACATCCAGGTGGTGGGAGACGATCTGACCGTCACCAACCCCAAACGCATCCAGCAGGCGTGTGAGAAGAAGGCCTGCAACTGCCTGCTGCTGAAGGTCAACCAGATCGGATCCGTCACCGAGTCCATCCAGGCGTGAGTTCTTTATCTCGCTGCTTCTCTTTAAGTTGTTCTGGTTTTGTTTTTCTACATTCGTTTTAATGGTTACATAAAATTTTAGTAATCAACAAGTTTATTCAATCTATATAATCAACTGATTTCATGAAATGCTTACAGTGTAACAAATATTTATAAAAAGTTAAAATAAAGGAAAACACCAAATTTTGGGGGGAGGAAAAATAAAAGATTTTTTTATTTTATTTTATTTTTTTCTTTCTTCCACTGGACTCTGTTAATATATTATATTCAGAAAGTGTGTTTACTTAATTGGATTGTTCAACTTAATTGATTGAAAGTGTTTCAATATTAGCGGCCTATAACGTTTTAAGTTTCTCTTTTTTTTTTTTTTTTTTTTTTTTTTTTTTTTTTTCAAATGTGTTTGATTTGAATTTTCTAGATTTAAGATTTCATCTATTATTAAACATGGTGGTATTTAAACGAAAATGCAATCAAATGAAAAATGAGTAATTCCTTTTTCTCTGGCAAACAAAGTGCCATACAAATATGGTTTACTGTTTCTTAAAACATGGATGAAAAATTTAGATTTTCCAAATGAATAAATAAATAAACAAATACACTGTGTTTTAATAGTTTAAGACATTTCTTCTGCTCATCAAGGCTGCATTTATTTGATCAAATATATGAAAAAATATTGTGAAACTGTACTGTAATATTGTGAAATATTATTTCAATTTAAAATAATTGTTTTCTTTGTGAATATATTTTCAAATGTACATACAAAAGCTAAATTAGCAACATTATTTCAGTTGTCAGTGTCACATGATCCTTCAGAAATTATTCTAATATGCTGATTTATAATCAAACTGTTGTTTTGCTTAATGTGTGGGTTTTTTTTTTTTTTTTTTTTTTTTTTTTTTTTTTTTTTTTATTTCTTTATTTATTTTTTTGGAACCTGTGATTAAAAAAACAGGAATAAAGTATGTTTTAAAATATATTAAAATAAAAACCATTATTTTTTTTTTTTTTATTGTAATAACATTTTGCAATATTACTTGTACTACTTTTTTTATTTTATTTTTTTAAACATGAAGTATTATCAGCACAGCCCTCTCACGGAGCTGCACCACAAGGCCCGTGATGATCTCCTGATGTCTCTCTCTCTCTGTGTCTGTAGTTGTAAGCTGGCTCAGTCTAACGGTTGGGGTGTGATGGTCAGCCATCGCTCCGGTGAGACGGAGGACACCTTCATTGCTGACCTGGTGGTCGGTCTCTGCACAGGACAGGTACACGATATCAAAATCAATGCAAACATAACATGTAGTTCAATGAGAATCTGTGACACTAACACGTGTTCTGATGCGATCAGATCAAGACCGGCGCCCCCTGCAGATCAGAGCGCTTGGCAAAGTACAACCAGCTGATGAGGTGAGCAACGACATCATACCCTCCTCAAATCAGCCGTCCAATCAGAGTGTGCCAAACCCTCACCTGTGTGTGTCTGTGTTTCTTCCGCAGGATCGAGGAGGAGCTCGGTGACAAGGCCAAGTTCGCAGGCAAAGACTTCCGTCACCCGAAACTCTGAACCCTCCAGCTTCATCCAGCAGTACTGCAGCAGCTCTGATGTGCTTTTTTTGAAATAAGAAAAAAATAAAACCATGGAAAGAGACGGTGTGTCTGTGCCTTTTATTCACATACTGGAACAGTCAGAGAGAAATCAGTCAAACACATTCAGCTAAATTGTTTGATGTGCACAGTCAAATCTGTCAAACAGCACTGAACCGTTGGTTCTTTTATGTAAATCAATGATTCCCAAATGTTTTTGAGAGTAAGTTCATGTTTTAATCATTTATCAACACATTTGCATGTCCACTGTCATTAATTATTCACTCTCAGTCATTTCAAACCCATAAGAGCTTCATTCATCTTTGAAACACAAATTAAAATTTTTGATGAAATCCAAGAGCTGTCGGACCCTCCGTAAAGAGCAACGCAACTGACACATTCAAGACCCAGAAAGGTAAGAACATCTGTAAAATAGTCCACGTGACATCAGTGGTTCAACTGTAATTAGGGCCCGAGCAGCACAGATGGTGTGAGGACTTTATTGCAATTGCTCAGTTTCTTCTTCTGCAAAATTAATTGCATATTTGAGGAATTAAACATGCTTGAAAACACACGACAATTAGCACATGTGACAAAAGTGCTGAAACTTTACATCTGATACGGGTTTCAGAAGTGGGTGTGTCGGAATGGCTCAGTGTGTCCCTCGAGCTACGTTTCACATACATGTACGAAATTCGGCAGACACATGTAACACACTAATACCTACAAAAAAGTCCCACGGTACGAAGTCCGAAACCCAACAGGTGTTTTTTTTTTTTTTTTTTTTTCAAAGGAATTTTGAAAAAAGTGCCAAGTTTGCCCTTTTCAGGTGTTGTATTTTAACTTTTTAACCTTAATCTCCTAGAGATTTAAACAGATCAACACCAAATTTGGTCAGTGTAATCGAAAGCCCTTTGTGGCATTAAATTGTGAAGATTTTGAGTTTTTGTCGAAGGGTGTGTCTGTGACACTGACAGACTTTGATGTTTCGCCATGAAACAGGAAGTTGTTATAATTCAGGCATTCAATCACCGATCTGTATCAAAATTCACATGTTTGATACTGAAGCGTGTCCTGTCCTGAATACACGCCGGTGCCCATGTTCAGTTATAGTCATAGCGCCACCTGCTGGCAACAGGAAGTGACATGTTTTACACTGTAACAAACTCCTCCTAGAGATTTAATAACATCAATATTGCATTTGGTCAGTCTAATCGAAAGCCCTTTGTGACATTAAATTGTGAAGATCTTGAGTTTTCATTGAAGGGTGTGTCTGTGGCGGACCGACAAACTTTGAAGTTTTGCCATGAATTAGGAAGCTGTTATAATTCAGGCGTACAATGTGCAATCTGTACCACAATTCACATGTTTGATAAGAGTCCTGTCCTGAATACATGTCCATGACCATACTCAGTTATAGCCATAGCGCCACCTGCTGGCAACAGGTATTTGGTCAGTCTAATCTAGAGGACTTTGTGACATTAAATTGCAAATATTTTGAGTTTTCGTTGAAGGGCGTGTCCGTGGCGGCCTGACAAAGAGATAGAAGTTGTTATAACTGAGCCATACGATGTCTGATCTGCCCTAAACTTCACCTGTTCATTAAGAATCCTGGCCTGAAGGCCAATATTCAGTTACAATCATAGCACCACCTGTTGGCAGCAGAATATGTTGTGTTTTACACTAACTCAAACATACCATGTTCAATCTGTGCCAAACTTCATATGTTTGATAAAAGTGCTGGCCTGAACACATCTACATGCCAATATTCAGTTATAGACATAGCGCCACCAGCTGGCAGCAGGAAGTTTGGCACATGTAAATGACTTATTCCTCTTATATTTACCACTTCAAATGCATATTGCTCACCGTTCACTGCTTTCCTAAAGTCTCTGGGTGGCGCAGCTTTTTGTGCACAAAGAGAAGAAAAATACTGACTTTATTCAACAATTTCTTCTGTTCACATGTCAGTGTCAGTGATGCTGCTGACACAGGAGTCCGTGTTCTGACGTAAAACATCCATCTCTCTTAGATAATCTTCTGTATATGTCAGTTTTCAACACACACACCACACACACACGTGGTGCTGCTGTCGTCAGAGCTGAAGGAACGTGGGGTTTTGTCTGTGCGTGTGTGTGTTGCTTGGCGACGCTCATCAGGCCGAAAGCGTTTCAACGCAGCATCCCAGAAACAAACGCATGTGTGTCATATTAGTGTCTGTGAGAGTGTGAGTGTGATGTAGAGTCCAGGGGTCAGAGGTCAACCTGTCGTATTGTCCTCACACAGGAAGTTGGCAGGTGCTTTGGCTGCGCTGTGATGTTTGCGTCAGAGACAGACGGATGCTCTCACTCCTCCATCCATCACACATCCATCCACTGCTTTCACACATAGTCCTGCTGCTGAAATATAGTCATTTTTCACATTATGTTAATGGGGAAAATAGGCTTAATTGTCATGCAAACCATGTCATGATGCAAAAAGATCTTAAAAATGTGACCCTGGAGCACAAAACCAATCTTAAGTATCACGGGTATATTTGTAGAAATAGACAACAATACATTGTATGGGTCAAAATGGGTCTTTTATGCCTAAAAAATTATTAGGATATTAAGTAAAGATCATGTTCCATGAAGATATTTTGTACATTTCCTATCGTAAATATAACAAAACTTATGCGTTGCTAAGAACTTCATTTGAACAACTTTAAAGGTGATTTTCTCAATAGATTCCAGATTTTCAAATATTTCAAATATTGTCCTAACAAACCATACATCAATGGAAAGCTCATTTGTTCAGCTTTTTTAGATGATGTATAAATATCAGTTTCATAAAACTGACCCTGATTTTGTGGTGCAGCATCACAAATAGTTTTGATTTCCTATATTTACACTAGCAGTCAAAAGTTTGGAATAATGAAGATTCTTTTAATTCTCTTCTGCTCACCACAGCTGCATTTATTTGATCAAAAATACAGTAAAAATGTGAAATATTATTCCAATTTAAAATGTATGTTTTCTATGTGAATATCTGTTAAAATGTAATTTATTTCTGTGATGCGCAGCTGAATTTTCAGCATCATTACTCCAGTCATCAGTGTCACATGATCCTTCAGAAATCATTCTAATATGCTGATTTGCTGCTCAACAAACATTTCTGATTATTATCAGTGAAACCGTCATACATTTCACTTTTCAGGATTCACAGATGAACAGAAAGTTCAAAAGAACAGCATTTATTTGAAATAGAAATCTTTTAGAACATTATAAAAGGCTTTACTGGCAATTTAATGAATCCTTGATTAATAAAAATATGAATTTCTTTTGATTTTTAACTTTTTAATGGAGGCCTGTCAACTGTTTTCAACATTGATAATAATCAGAAATGTTTGTTGAGCAGCAAATGAAGGATCATGTGACACTGAAGACTGGAGTAATGATGCTGAAAATTCAGCTGCGCATCACACAAATAAATTAGAGTTGAACAGATATTCACATAGAAAACAGATGTTTACATTGTAATAATATTTCAAAATTTTTACTGTATTTTGGTCAAACAAATGCAGCCTCGGAGAGCAGAAGAGACGTCTTTCAGGAACATGATAAAGTCCTAATCACTGTGCCGGTGTGAGGTGTAGTTTGCGGTGTCTGCGGGGCCGTGTGGAGGTTGAAGGGCCCGTGACCTGTGGTCATTGCCGGGGAAACTCTCATCTGACGTGGAACTATTGTGTCTGTGTCTCGCAGGAGGAAATAGTTCCCGAGCACCGCCCGTTTCCAGGGGGAACTTTTATAGGGGGCGGAACCTAAGCGGGTCAGAGGTCGCGTCAGTCTGTGACTGTGAAGAATGACGAGCTGTAAACGAGCCGACGATTAAATGTGACACAAAGCCCAGAAATGAAGCTCTTCCAGTGGTCACTAGGGCTTTCTGAACTGCAGGAGTTTGTGAGGAATGAGAATCTGTGTTCAGTCTGCAGGCCGTGATGCGGCGTGACGTCTGAGGGGCGGGGCGTCGCTCACGGCGACCTTCCGCTATGTGTGACATCACGGCGATGCTCCTTAAAGGGGCCGCCGCGGCACCTGCTCCGACAGAGACCCGTCCTGAAGCGCACAGGACAGAAGCGCCACGATAACGTGATCCTAACGTTGGACTGATATTTATTTTCTGACTTGCTTTGAACTAGTAACAAAGATGGTTTTTTCATCTCCTCTGAACTTCGGCTCCTCTCTTCATCCCGTTCTCCTCTTGCTTCTCATCATCGCCGTGGCAACGCAGGTACAGGGACGGCCGTCACCACGACGACCAGATGCTCAGGTGAGGATTTGATTTGTGTTTAACCTAAAACTCGGCCAATCACGTGAGTTTGGGGCGGGACTATCGGACTGACTGACCAATGACACACGAGTGTTGGGAACATGTTTGAAAACAGTCATCATGTGTGTGATTGTGTTTGAAGATTCTAGTGCTGCACAGATTACACACTTCAGATTTTTACAAAAATTAGATGCAAAAGGCATGATTTCTGTTTTTTATTCACTTTATTAAGACATGATGTGCTCCAGAATTACTACAGTTAACTTAAACTAAATCCATCACTCATTACTTAAAAAAGTCAATGTTGACTTAATAACAAATAAAAATTAATAAATGACTAATAAATGCAAAATCAAAAAATAAAATTTTCAATTAAATATATTTAGGGTTATTTTGGGGAAAAACATGCAAAATGCAATTTTTTTTTCTTCAAAGTAATAAGATATCATAAAATCCTGGGTTACCTAAAACTAAAATCAAACAAAAAATGTTTTCACCATTTAATTTAAAATAAAATTTCACTAAAATAAAATATATAAATGTATTATTTTATTTCACTTTAATTTAATTTTATTTTTAATTTTAAGTTTTCCTGTGCTAAAATAACTAAAACTGCAAAAAATAAATGAATGAATGAATAAATAAATTGATTATTGAAAAATACAGTCATATCTAATCCCCTCAAATAAAACTAATAAAAAACACAAAAGCACACAATAAAATTACAAAAATGAACTAAAATATTAAATGAAAACAGAATATTAATATTAATGTACATAAATAAATATTAAATACATTAAATATATTATTAAAGAGTGAAAATAATAGTGCAAAGTAAAATAGTAACCCAATTATCTCAAAAAAGTGTTTTAAAAAAATGTTCCTGCAGTGTTTATATAAGCTAAATTCGTGAGATCCGATGTTAGTAATCGTTTGTATTGTTTATACATATATAATTAACATATTTAAACCAGATTTCTCTATGTTTTTTTTAAAGCATTGCATTGTGGGATTGTAGATTTTTTCCCACTGAAGTCAGTCTGTCATTTTGTCTGATTTTTAAGTACTTTGTTGCTTCAAATCAAGCTGGTTGGTTCATGGTTCATATTTTTTAATGGAGAAAAAATGTTTTGGAAACAGCTGCACTTTTACTGCATTGTGAAATAGCCTACTGGCTAAGTTTGAAGTTGTATGCAAGCATACTACTCTTTATATTAATATATTTATCTATAAAAAAAGAGCGTGAGTAGGGACATACTGTACAGCATTCAGTTTACTGTATACAGTAAATGTGTGTGTGTGTGTGTGTGTGTGTGCAGGTTCTGCAGGATCTGTTCGGGCTGAAGATCAGCTCTCTAGTATTGGCTGATCCAGAGGTCAGCGAGGGGTCGGCAGACGAACCCCTGCCCCTCACACACACGCGTCACGGCGATGTCGCGCCGTCACGCGTGTTCCTGGACCTCCTTGGCCGTCACAGGAAGCTGCAGGGGCGGAGCAGGAAGGGCGTGGGGCGGGGCTGTTTCGGGATGAAGGTGGACCGGATCGGGGTGATCAGCGGACTGGGATGCTGACACACTCAGGTACAAGACTGTTTACATTGAGATCATTCTGGGCCCTTGATTATCATTTGTGTCTTACTGTTAGTTTGATGTGTTTTCTGTGTGTTTGCGTGCGGGTGATCGTGTGTGTTACAGATACGGCTCATCTCCTCTCTCAGCGCAGCGTTACACATCCTGCTCCTCTGCTGGTGTTTGTGTTGTTTAATGTCTGTCGGATCGTGATTTCCTGTCCAGACGACTGTAATGAGCAGATGTGACACGTGACCGACTGCAGCGGCTCAGCTCGACGCTTGGCCCTTTATGCAGAACACTGAACTTCATGTGTTTGTCTTTTGAAGATCCTGAGGTTTTCTCAGCAGTGTGTGTGTGTGTGTGTGTGTGTGTGTGTGACCCCTGGCTGATTGTCCAGTCAGTTTTATTTACCGTGTTTACCATGTTTGACGTGACAGAGCTTCTGTTCAGACATTTCTGTGAGTGGGATTTTTCTCAATATTTAACACAAGTTTAAACTTGTTTGTGTGACGTCCATAAATGTTATTTAACATCCACATCAGAGCTGGTGTTGATTTTCAAGCTTTTCTCCTCTGTGTCTCTCAGCCACAAAACCACACATTCTACAGTGCTTTGATGCTTCAATAAACAAATATCAGTAATAATTCATATAATATTCCATTAATAAAGAGGTTTTTTTCTCTTACAAACACCAAACATCAGTTTTAATCCTCTCCATATTCTGAAGGTTTGTTCATATTTCATTCACACTGGTTTATACAACATTTTACTCCTAAAAACAGCAAAAGATATGCAGCGATAAAAAGAAAACCAAAATCCCCTGTAGAAAAACCTTTAACTCTTGACAACAAAATCAAATGAATTAGATTTCTTTTCTGGAAATGTATGCAAATTAGTGTATATTTATGTAGACAATGGGTTTACATATTTAAACAGAACGTTTCAGAAAACTTTTAATGATCATTTTTAAAAAGTGTTTCACTGTGTAATCAAATTATAGGCCCGATCTGATTCGCTGATCCGTAGCCCAGATCTATAAAATGATTCATAAAATCGAAGTTCCAATCTGAATCAAACGATTCGCGAAGGCATTCTGAAGTTCCAATCTGAAATGATTCGCGAATCCGATCCGAAGTTCCGATCTGAAATGATTCGCGAACCTGATCCGAAGTTCCGATCTATCAAATGATTCGCGAACCAAACGATCTGAATCAAATGATTCGCGAACCAAACGATCTGAATCAAATGATTCGCGAACCAAACGATCTGAATCAAATGATTCGCGAACCCGATCCAAAGTTTCGATCTAAATCAAATGATTCGCGAACCCCCTCCGAAGTTCCAATCTATCATATGATTCGCGAACCAGCTCATAAACGGTCTGAATCAAATGATTCGCGAACCCGATTCGAAGTTCCGATCTATCAAATGATTCGCGAACCAAACGATCTGAATCAAATGATTCGCGAACCCAATTCGAAATTCCGACCTGAAATGATTCGCGAACCCGATCCGAAGTTTCGATCTAAATCAAATGATTCGCGAATCCGATCCGAAGTTCCGATCTGAAATGATTCGCGAATCCGATCCGAAGTTCCGATCTGAAATGATTCGCGAACCAGCTCATAAACGGTCTGAATCAAATGATTCGCGAACCCGATTCGAAGTTCCGATCTATCAAATGATTCGCGAACCAAACGATCTGAATCAAATGATTCGCGAACCCCCTCCGAAGTTCCGATCTATCAAATGATTCGCGAACCAGCTCATAAACGATCTGAATCAAATGATTCGCGAACCCGATTCGAAGTTCCGATCTATCAAATGATTCGCGAACCAAACGATCTGAATCAAATGATTCGCGAACCCAATTCGAAATTCCGACCTGAAATGATTCGCGAACCCGATCCGAAGTTTCGATCTAAATCAAATGATTCGCGAATCCGATCCGAAGTTCCGATCTGAAATGATTCGCGAATCCGATCCGAAGTTCCGATCTGAAATGATTCGCGAACCCCCTCCGAAGTTCCGATCTGAAATGATTCGCGAACCAGCTCATAAACGGTCTGAATCAAATGATTCGCGAACCCGATTCAAAGTTCCGATCTATCAAATGATTCGCGAACCAAACGATCTGAATCAAATCATTCGCGAACCCAATTCGAAATTCCGACCTGAAATGATTCGCGAACCCCCTCCGAAGTTCCGATCTATCAAATGATTCGCGAAACAACTCATAAACGGTCTGAATCAAATTATTTGCGAACTCGATCCGAAGTTACGATCTATCAAATGAATTGCGATCCAAACAATCTAAATCAAATGATTCGCGAATCCGATCCGAAGTTCCGACCTGAAATGATTCGTTAATCCGATCTGAAGTTTCGAGCTAAATCAAAGGATTCGCGAACCCCTTCCGAAGTTCGGAACCTCCGACCTGAAATGATTCGCGAACCTGATCCGAAGTTCCGATCTATCAAATGATTCGCGAACCAAACGATCTAAATCAAATGATTCGCGAACCCGATCCAAAGTTTCGATCTAAATCAAATGATTCGCGAACCAAACGATCTAAATCAAATGATTCGCGAACCGCCTCCGAAGTTCCGATTTATCAAATGATTCACGAACCAACTCAGAAACGATCTGACTCAAATGATTCGCGATACGCGATCCGATTGGAGCGCTTTGAAACAGTGAATAATTTTGCGACGCAGTGTTTAAATTGATTCGGAGTTAGGAAACCTCCGTTGTACTCATCGCTACATACTTTTTATCATTCAATCATTACGCGATGTCGAAATTCGAAAACGAATGGCTCTTTTGATCTGGTTTTTGTTAGTGAATCGCTTGAACTGAATGATCGAAGTCACGTGTTTGTTTGAATCAATCGGAGCGGTTCCAGCGTAAGTGACTCACTCAACTGATCCATTTTGTCTTTTCCTCTGCTTTTCGCTCTTCTGTTTACACGACACTATCAGTACTACTACTAGCTTAGCTCGATAGTTTTATAAGATTAACTGAAAATAAGCTTTCCACGCCGAACATATTCAGGTGAGGTTTTTATATTTAAAAGTGTTATTCGATTTTTTCCCTATCACTTCAAATTTCTGTATTCAGGTACAACTGTAACATTTAAAACATTAATCTCATAACAATATTTGTGCAGTTTGTAAGTGCAGTGTAAATGCATCATGTAAATGTAAAAATTAAATAATAAAAAAGAAGTGTATAGAACTCTGTATGTTTAATTAGGCCTGTAATTGGCTATAAAAATATTTTGTGTCTCGGCTATTTCGGACAGCAAGATGACACATTTTCTTGGAAGTGAATGTTGATTATCAGTCAACAACTGGGATTATAGAGAAATATCATTCGATTACAAATACAAGGGTTAACAAAAAAAAAATATATATATATATAAATAAAATATATCATATATTTACAATATATATAATAATAAATACATATAAAAGGGGCAAACAATAAGACGTTTCAAGGTTTTAGTTTTCAATTATCGTTTAAATAAAATCGTATGAGTTTTTTTTTGTCATCAGTCCATGACGTCATGCCAGTGAGGAAAGCGTTTCAGCGGTGTGACGTAACGAGGAGGCGGGGCCAGGGCCAGGTCACGTGATACCGCGGCTGCGCAGCTCGAGCGACTGGAACGGAACCGAATCGCCCGACAAACCCGCTCCGTTTACCGGCTCAGCGCGATCTTCCGCCTCCTGTGACGCGTTCCATCAGCGGCAGCATCATGTCGGCGGTGCAGCGGATGAAAGTAGCGAACGAGAAACACAGTAAGACGATCACACAGAGAGGACACGTGCAGAAAACCACGGTACGCGCGCTCCCGCGGCTATGTCGCGCACACACACACACACACACACACACACACACACACACACACACGAACACACATAAACACCTACTGTATAAACAATATACTCGATGCGCATTGCAAACACACAAATACACACACTGCGCATACACGATATACGAGTACACACACACATACACACACACACACACACACACACACACACACACACATATATACACATATAAATACACATTCAGCACTAGCACGAAAGTACCATGGTATTCATGCTTATGCTTTTGGTGCAGTAAGTGCCACATAGCAGAAGTACTGTGTTTTTACTCCATTACTTTATACTGCAGTAATTACAAAAAATAATTCAGTTTATGCAAAAATTGTCCACTGCTTTCTACAGCATGTATATGCATATGTCAGGTGTTTTTTTATTGTGTTTCAGCTCAATTTCATGCTTTGTAAGTTTCTGCACTTGGAGAATGTTCTGCAAAACATTTGACAGATGTCCAGATAAACACACACATCATTTAGATTTGTTCAATAACGCGTTTTCTGAAACTTTATTATATGTGACCCAGAACCACAAAACCAGTAAAAAGGGTCAATTTTTTGAAATTGAGAATTATACATCATCCGAATAAAGCTGAATAAAAAAGCTAAAATCAATACATCAATAAATAATCCACTGATGTGTGGTTTGTTATGACAGGACAATATTTGGCCGAGATACAACTGTTTAAATTCTGAAATCTGAGGGTGCAAAAAAACACAAAATATTGAGAAAATCACCTTTACAGTTGTTCAAATGAAGTTCTTAGCAATGCATATTACTAATTAAAAGTTACGTTTTATATATATTTAAGATTTATTTTTGGCATTTTCACATTTATTTTTGATAGGACAGGATTTTAGCAATGACAGGAAATGAAGTGGGAGACAGAGAGGGGGTTGGGATCGGGAAAGGTCCACGAGCCGGGACTCCTGGAGCGCAACAGAGCTAGATGTCGGCGCCAACAGTACTTTATATTGTTACATTTAAAATATAAAATATTTGCAAAATACGGAACATGATCTTTACTTGATATCCTAATGAGCTTTGGCGTAAAAGGAAAATTGATCGTTTTGACCCATACAATGTATTTTTGCCTATTGCTACAAATACACCCGTGATACTTGAGACTGGTTTTGTGCTCCAGGGTCACATATGTTGTAAGAATGTTTAATTAAGAAAACGTTATTTATGACAATTCAAAATGTCCAGTCAGATGTTTTAACTTTGTTTTTCTTGCTTATGCGCATGTTAAAGGAACATTTAACATTTTATCATGTTGCAAACAAGAAAAAACATTCCATTAACAATGTACAGATAGTCAATTTGTGTTTGTTAATATTTTAAGAATGTTAGAACAGATAACTTTGATCGAACGTTTTATTAATGTTTGTGATAGTACTGTAAATTTACGATAGAATATATAATGCACCTTTATAAATTAAATAAAAACAGAAAAAAACAAAAACGCACTGACGTGCGTTTTTTAGTCATCATTTTGTTAAGATCTAAGGTTGAGATCTTTTTTTCTTTTTGTAGGAAAAGGTACATCACAACTAGTAGATACATAAATATCAACTTTTTTGGCACATATGCAACACCATAATTTTTGGAAACAGTTTCAGGATAAACAACATACACATCAACATACACCAACACAATTTATCTAAACAATAATGGAATAATTGTAGACATGGACTAAAGTTCAAAGCAGTCGTCTGTTTGTTTGTTTTTTGGCACAAACCTCATATCCTTAAATTTGCGACCACGTGTGTTTGAGTTGTGGATGTGTGTGGCGTTAATGACGTCCGTATGACTGTGTTTGTCCTGCAGCGTGTGGTGAATGAGGAGAAGTCTCCGGTGGGTCCGTGGCTCCTCGCGCTCTTCGTGTTCGTGGTCTGTGGATCAGGTGAGACGTGAAAACAGCTCAACGTACACTACATCACTTACATGATTCATCAACACTCCTAAAGGCCATCCAAGATTAGGATGAGTTTGTTTGTTCATCAGGTTTGTAGAAATGTGTCATTCCATCACTGTGTTACCAATGGATGTGAATGGGTGCCGTCAGAATGAGAGTCCAAACAGCTGATAAAAACAGCTGAAACTAATCCATCATTAAGATGTTTTAAATCAATCCATCGAGTCCATAATAACACTGAATCCAGTGAAAAAGTCCATCTCCTGTTGTCTCTCACATCAAACTCCAGCCACATATTTGTTTGGAGCTGTTTTGGCTTGTAATCAGTGCTTGATCCGTGCAGATTTCTCTCCTGATTCAGACCAGAACTTTTTTGACTGGAGGAAGTGTTATTATGGATCATGGACTTGTATATTAGTTGCAAACGTCTTAGTGATGTATTTGTTTCAGCTTTTGTCTTCTCAAGATGTGAACTGATGGACTGGAGTTGTTTTGTGGATTATTGTGATGTTTGGACTCTCATTCTCACGGCACCCATTTGTTGTTGTTTTTTCCTCGGTAATGCAGAATATGATCCATGAGAGATGCTTGATCTCAGATCTTGCTGATGTTCAGTTGTTCCACCTGCATGAATAATTTGATGTTTATTTACATAGAGTCTGGTCTGTGCGTAATCATTTAGGTTATTTGCATGCTGTACATAACGAGGCTGTTGTTTTAAAGATCCAATATGTAAATCCTATGGTTGTCAGCAGCTGAAAATAATGTTACTGTAGTGTTAAAATTTAAGCTGCAGTGTCGTCGCATCCTCAGGCCGTGTCAAATCAACAATCCACACTCTGTTCAGTCGTACAGTTTGCTGTCATTATACACCAGTGTGCAAACACAGTATGTTTTTTCATGCATTGGTCAGTTTTGCTTTCGTATCATGTCTCTTCTTTCAGACTAGTGGAAAGAAAACATCTAAAATACACTTTTATGTCTTTATTTTGTTGTATTTTATCTGTTTGCATCTGTAGATTTCAATCTTTAAACAGTTTTTTTCTCTTACGTTCTCTCTGTATTCTGAAGGCTTGTTCGTATTTCATTCACACTGGTTTATACAACATTTCACTCCTAAAAACATGGTGAAAATGTGTTTGTTTTTTGTCTGTTGACAGTGTTTTGTCATAAAAAAATAAATCCAAAATCCCCTCTGGAAACACCTTTAACTCTAATATGACAACAAAATGACTCTAGAATTATGAGCCTGGATTGAGATTTCTATTCTGGAAATTTATGCAAATTAGTGTATATTTATGTAGGCAGTTCTTCGTTTGCATTTTTCAGAGTGCATTACAATTGTTCTTTTTCCCTTTTTAACCATGCAGCTGATAGAATATGTGCAGTTTGCGTTATTTTGTCACGACAGAGGCTTTAATATGTTACATATGTGATGTGCTCAGGCTTTAACGTGTGGAGTGTTTGTATTTCAGCCATCTTCCAGATCATCCAGAGCATCAGGCAGGGCATGTGAGCCGTCCGTCTGCAGACGTCTGAACTCCACCACTCACTGATCTTCCACGCGGTCATTCGCTTCTCTTCATCTCTTAGTTGTTTACAGCTGGTTTTATGTGTGTGTGTGTGTGTGTGTGTGAGGGGAGAATGTTCTGGAGTCTTTTATGATCGGTGTAGTTTGTGATTGGCTGTTCGAGCGTGTTTGGTTTTATCCGCTGTCGTCACACAATGCTCAGAATTGCTCTCATTTTCACTGATTGCTGTCATTGACGAGGTTTTGTATGAGCTGTGTATGAGCCGTGTGTAAATCAGACATCAGTAGTCATATGATTCTGTACGTCTGACTCTCTTCCTCTCTCTGACAGGAAATTAATGCTGTGTAATAATGATTTTATACAAATAAAAAGTATTTTCTCTATCTGCACTGTGTTTTACTTTCAAAATAAAAACCAACACAAATTTAACATAAAAATACAGTCAGCATGAAATGAAAATGTCTATTGTTCACTTTGTTAGATAGATAGACAATATATAAGATTTAGATAGATAGACAATATTCTTTATATATATTGTCTGTCTATCTAGTTCTTTATATATATATATGTACTTCTTTATATATTGTCTATCTACTTAGTTCTTTATATATTTTGTCTATCATCGAACTATCTAGTTCTTTATTCTATCTGTCTAGTTGTTTATGTTATCTATCTACTTAGTTATATATGTATATATATATATATCTGTCTATATATATGTCTATCTAGTTCTTATATATTGTCTATCATCTCTATCTATCTAGTTCTTTATATATAATCTATCTATATCTATCTAGTTCTTATATATTATCTATCTATCTACCTAGTTCTTTATATATATTGTCTATCTAATTGTTATATATTGTCTATCATCTATATCTAGTTCTTTATATATATATAATCTATCTATATCTATCTAGTTCTTATATATTATCTATCTACCTAGTTCTTTATATATATTGTCTGTCTAGTTCTTATATATTGTCTATCTATCTATCTATCTATCTATCTAGTTCTTATATATTATCTACCTATCTATCTAGTTCTTTATATATATTGTCTCTGTCTAGTTCTTTATATAGTCTATCTATCTCTCTATCTATCTAGTACTTAGATATTGTCTATCTATCTATCTGTCTAGTTCTTATATATTGTCTATCTGTCTATCTAGTTCTTTATATATATTATCTATCTATCCATATCTATCTATCTCTCTAGTTTTTATGTATTATCTATCTATCTATCTATCTATCTATCTATCTATCTAGTTCTTATATATTATCTACCTATCTATCTAGTTCTTTATATATATTGTCTCTCTGTCTAGTTCTTTATATAGTCTATCTATCTCTCTATCTAGTACTTAGATATTGTCTATCTATCTGTCTAGTTCTTATATATTGTCTATCTGTCTATCTAGTTCTTTATATATATTATCTATCTATCCATATCTATCTATCTCTAGTTTTTATGTATTATCTATCTATCTATCTATCTATCTAGTTCTTATATATTATCTACCTATCTATCTAGTTGTTTATATATATTGTCTCTCTGTCTAGTTCTTTATATAGTCTATCTCTCTATCTATCTAGTACTTAGATATTGTCTATCTATCTATCTGTCTAGTTCTTATATATTGTCTATCTGTCTATCTAGTTCTTTATATATATTATCTATCTATCCATATCTATCTCTCTAGTTTTTATGTATTATCTATCTATCTATCTACCTAGTTCTTTATATATATTGTCCATCCATCTATCTATCTATCTATCTATCTATCTATCTATCTATCTATCTATCTATCTGTCTAGTTCTTATATATTGTCTATCTATCTATCTGTCTGTCTAGTTCTTATATATTGTCTATCTATCTGTCTAGTTCTTATATATTGTCTATCTAGTTCTTTATATATATTATCTATCTATCTGTCTATC
Source organism: Labeo rohita (assembly GCF_022985175.1). NCBI lineage: Eukaryota > Metazoa > Chordata > Actinopteri > Cypriniformes > Cyprinidae > Labeo > Labeo rohita. The sequence continues at coordinate 12,135 of NW_026129821.1, read as the reverse complement.
TAGTTCTTTATATATATTATCTATCTATCTATATCTATCTATCTCTCTAGTTCTTATGTATTATCTGTCTATCTATCTAGTTCTTATATATTGCCTATCTATCTGTCTATCTAGTTCTTTATATATATTATCTATCTGTCTATCTATCTCTCTAGTTCTTATGTATTATCTATCTATCTATCTACCTAGTTCTTTATATATATTGTCTATCTATCTATCTATCTAGTTCTTATATATTGTCTATCTATCTATCTATCTATCTATCTATCTATCTATCTATCTATCCAGTTCTTATATATTGTCTATCTATCTGTCTATCTAGTTCTTATATATTGTCTATCTATCTATCTATCTATCTATCTATCTATCTATCTATCTATCTATCTCTCTAGTTTTTATGTATTATCTATCTATCTATCCACCTAGTTCTTTATATATATTGTCTATCTATCAATCATCTATCTATCTATCTAGTTCTTTATATATATTGTCCATCTATCTATCTATCTATCTATCTATCTATCTATCTATCTATCTATCTATCTATCTAGTTCTTATATATTGTCTATCTATCTGTCTATCTAGTTCTTTATATATATTTATCTATCTATATCTATCTATCTATCTATCTATCTCTCTAGTTTTTATGTATTATCTATCTATCTATCCACCTAGTTCTTTATATATATTGTCTATCTATCAATCATCTATCTATCTATCTAGTTCTTTATATATATTGTCCATCTATCTATCTATCTATCTCTGTCTAGTTCTTATATATTGTCTATCTATCTGTCTATCTAGTTCTTTATATATATTATCTATCTATCTAGTTCTTTATATATTATCTATCTATCTATATCTATCTATCTCTCTAGTTCTTATGTATTATCTGTCTATCTATCTAGTTCTTATATATTGCCTATCTATCTGTCTATCTAGTTCTTTATATATATTATCTATCTATCTCTCTAGTTCTTATGTATTATCTATCTATCTATCTACCTAGTTCTTTATATATATTGTCTATCTATCTGTCTATCTGTCTGTCTATCTATCTATCTGTCTGTCTGTCTGTCTGTCTGTCTATCTATCTATCTATCCAGTTCTTATATATTGTCTATCTATCTATCTATCTATCTAGTTCTTATATATTGTCTATCTATCTATCTATCTATCTATCTATCTATCTATCTATCTATCTATCTGTCTCTCTAGTTTTTATGTATTATCTATCTATCCACCTAGTTCTTTATATATATTGTCCATCTATCTATCTATCTATCTATCTATCTATCTATCTATCTATCTGTCTAGTTCTTATCAATCATCTATATATCTATCTATCTAGTTCTTTATATATATTATCTATCTATCTATCTATCTAGTTTTTATGTATTATCTATCTATCCACCTAGTTCTTTATATATATTGTCTATCTATCAATCATCTATATATCTATCTATCTAGTTCTTTACATATATTGTCCATCTATCTATCTATCTATCTGTCTAGTTCTTATATATTGTCTATCTATCTATCTAGTTCTTTATATATATTATCTATCTATCTATATCTATCTATCTCTCTAGTTTTTATGTATTATCTATCTATCTACCTAGTTCTTTATATATAGTCTATCTATCAATCATCTATATATCTATCTAGTTCTTTATATATATTGTTCATCTATCTATCTATCTATCTATCTATCTATCTGTCTAGTTCTTATATATTGTCTATCTATCTGTCTATCTAGTTCTTTATATATTATCTATCTATCTATATCTATCTATCTATCTCTCTAGTTCTTATGTATTATCTATCTATCTATCTATCTATCTAGTTCTTATATATTGTCTATCTATCTATCTATCTATCTATCTATCTCTCTAGTTTTTATGTATTATCTAACTATCCACCTAGTTCTTTATATATATTGTCCATCTATCTATCTATCTATCTATCTATCTATCTATCTATCTGTCTAGTTCTTATCAATCATCTATATATCTATCTATCTAGTTCTTTATATATATTATCTATCTATCTATCTATCTAGTTTTTATGTATTATCTATCTATCCACCTAGTTCTTTATATATATTGTCTATCTATCAATCATCTATATATCTATCTATCTAGTTCTTTACATATATTGTCCATCTATCTATCTGTCTAGTTCTTATATATTGTCTATCTATCTGTCTATCTAGTTCTTTATATATATTATCTATCTATCTATATCTATCTATCTCTCTAGTTTTTATGTATTATCTATCTATCTACCTAGTTCTTTATATATAGTCTATCTATCAATCATCTATATATCTATCTATCTAGTTCTTTATATATATTGTTCATCTATCTATCTATCTATCTGTCTAGTTCTTATATATTGTCTATCTATCTGTCTATCTAGTTCTTTATATATTATCTATCTATCTATATCTATCTATCTATCTCTCTAGTTCTTATGTATTATCTATCTATCTATCTATCTATCTATCTATCTATCTCTCTAGTTTTTATGTATTATCTATCTATCTATCCACCTAGTTCTTTATATATATTGTCTATCTATCAATCATCTATCTATCTATCTATCTATCTAGTTCTTTATATATATGTCCATCTATCTATCTATCTATCTATCTATCTATCTATCTATCTATCTATCTATCTGTCTAGTTCTTATATATTGTCTATCTGTCTATATAGTTCTTTATATATTATCTATCTATCTATCTATCTGTCTAGTTCTTATATATTGTCTATCTATCTGTCTATATAGTTCTTTATATATTATCTATCTATCTATATCTATCTATCTCTCTAGTTCTTATGTATTATCTATCTATCTATCTATCTATCTATCTATCTATCTATCTATCTATCTATCTATCTATCTATCTATCTATCGCGCTCTCCGTCAGTCTGTCCGCCCGTGCGCGAGCTCGGCTCCGGCGGGCGGGCGCGCGCCTGCGTGACGTCACTGGTGTGAAGAAGATGGCGGCGCTCGTGAAGGCGGAAGGTAAGTGGCGGAATCCGTCGCTGTTGCCGTTACGCGTTGCTGTCAGCGGGCGAACAGTCGTTTATCAGAACCCGTCCGCACGGTTCGGTTCGGTCCCGGTGTGGGTGCGCGTTTCTGATCCTCCTGCATTAGTGTATCGTGTGTGTGTTTGTATCCCGCTTATCAGTGAGTGTGTGTGTGTGTGTGTGTGTGTCAGTCCGGGGCCTTTGGGTTTGTCATATTTATGTTTATGAATAAAATAAAGAGACTCGGGTTCGGTGGGTCCGGTCTGCGTCGACTGCTCTGTGTGTGTGTGTGTGTGTGTGTGTGTGTGTGTGTGTGTGTGTGTGTTATCGTGTGTGTGTGGTTCGGTACCAGGTGTGTGTGCAGGAGACGGTGTTTCTGACAGTACCATGGTATTACTATGTTTCTGTCACTGCCAGTGTTCCTTGTGTTCATGTTTAAACACGGTGTGATTCAGTTTAATGACGATACCACTGTACCACAGTACTCACACAGTGTTTTGTGGTAATTAGCGTAGATCAGGACTCAATCAGACACAATATCATGTAAACACATTCACAGAATAATAATAATAAAATGAAAGGTATTGGTCATTCACACATACTGCTTCATAGATCATTAATATACACTGAAGTTATACATGGACTGATTAATTGGCTGATATTTTTGTTTTGAGATCATGGCTTTAATAAAAAACTGTGGGCTTTAGTCAATTAACATTGTATTTTGTCTAAAATCTACTGACGGCAATAAACATTTTCTGTTTACAGATACTTGTAAATATACATTTTATTGAATAGAACATAGAAATACGTCTCAAGTGTGACTGTGTGACAGTACGGGTGTAGTTTGATGGTTTGTGGGTTCGGTTCTGATCACAGACACACTGACGCGGCTGTAAACGTGTGTGCAGTGTTGTGTAAGTGTTAGAATAGAATTTACATGTGGTTCTTTATCATGTGTGTGCGCGTTGGAGGCGGAGCTGTGCTGAATGCTGAGTGCTGATTGGTTGAGAATGATCTGACAGGACTGATATTCCTCAATCTGTGAGCAAGATTACATTTTTAATATTTCAGCTTATAAAAGTAAATGAACCACATTCACTGATAAAGCCAAGAGACGCTCACGATGAGGCACTGAGTTTGTTCACATGCACTGATTTTCATCAATCTGAATTTCAAACTTAATTTTTTTCATGTTAATTTTTCGTCTATAGGTTAAAACAAGTAGCTAAAATAATTAAAATAAAATAAATTTCAGTACGTGAATGGTTTCAGGGATCTCATTAACCCGCTAACTTTTAACCAATTAATTAACAAGAGTTTTCCAGTCGTTCGTGATTTGCTACATAGAAATATCTTATAATTTTAGTTGTTCTAGCTTGTTGTAATGCTTGTATTGTCATATTTTCAGTCATTTTAAGACGTCTCGAGGCCTCCTAGTGTTTCTGTACGATCTGTTTACACTTATAATGATTTTGGGAAACACAACTTCAACAGCTGAAGCCGTGCTGTGAGTTTGGTTTTGTCGGAGCAATCACTGACGTAGAAAGTCGTCAGGAAAAAGTCTTAGAAAACAGTTTTTTGCTATTCTAATTTGGTGTCACAGAAAGTCTGTGGCACATAGAAGATTTTTTGGCGGTGGGGTTTTTATCATTGAGCTATCAGTCTGTGTTCGACTGATAGTTCAGTGACTGAAAACGAATAATGAGGATTTCATTATCAGTCATAAGAAACCAATCAAATGAAACCAGAAAAATAAAAGACACAGAACATGGCGAAAACAAAACAGAATTTCAGAAGAAAAAACAAAGATAAGTTCCTAAAAATGTAATTTTTGTTAAACTTTTAATAAATAGTTGTTTAAAAAGTTTCATGAATTCAATTAATTAATGCTTTTTGGTTACTAAAATTTAACCATTAAAATGGAATACGGAAAAATTCAACAGAAAAAACAGCATCTGCAAAATTTGCAGTGGAAAAAAATAATTTGGAAGAAAAAAAGATGAATTCCGTGAGGCCCTAAAAATTTATGAAAAAAACTCAAAACTTGTAAGTAATAATAATAATAATAAAAAACAACAATAAATTGTATATGTTTAATTATTTATTAAGTAGACATATTTTTTTAAACTAAAATTTAATTTAACCATTAAAACCATAAAATAACCATAAAATTTTCCCAGAGAGAAAAAAAAACAAAACAAAACAGAATTTGAGAAGAACCAAAAAAAGAATAATAATTTTTGGAAAAAAATAATACAAATTTCATAGGGCCCTACATTAATTATGATGAATTTTTTTTTAAATATATATCTCAAAATATAGTATTTACTCAAAATATACATGGAAATGTGAAAAAATATTCGTAAATTTTCTAACACATACTCTGATTGTAAAAGTAATTTCATAAATGTGACCCTGGAAAACAAAACCAAAAGGGTCAATGTTTTTGAAATTGAGATTTTTACATCATCTGAAAGCTGAATAAATGAGCTAAGATAGGACAATATTTGACTGAGATACAACTATATTTGAAAATCTGGAATCTGAGGGTGCAAAAACATCAGAATTTTGAGAAAATGACCTCTAAAGTTGTTCAAATGAAGCTCTTAGCAATGCATATTGCTAATCAAAAATTAAGCTTTATGAAAAGCGGAACAAAATGTACAAAATATCTTTATCAAACATGATCTTTACTCGATATCCTAATGATTTTGGGCATAAAAGAACCTGTGCGACTTCCGGGGTCACATATATTGGACTGTAGCTTCAAAATGACGTGTTTTAGAAACATTGGCTACAAATAGCGACTGTATTTTGATATGTCATCAAGCCTTTTGATATTTTGTGATCAGATGGAGGATATTGAGACTTTTGGAGATTATTTCCGGACTGAACTGATGAACGTATCCGTCAGTCAGAACCATTAAACCAGCACAGCACAGGGAACACATCAATATTATATAAAAGAAACACGTGTGTGTGTGTTTGTGTGTGTGTGTGAGAGAGAGAGAACTGTGAGAACACATTTGATCACCTACTGCTGCGGTTACCAGGCAACACAGACGACAGATCCGGAGAGACAGAGACACTTTCTATAGAAATTCATCACAGTTACAGTAGTTACATGTCTTTTAATCTTGTTGTTATCTGGTGCCTTTTACTGTATTCTTTATATTTCGTTATAAAACCCACCCACTTCATGTTCTGTGTGTGTGTGTGTGTGTGTGTGTTTGCTGGTTTTGCTGTAAGTGTGTGAACTCTCATCCACCACAGAACAATTCACACTGCAGGTGCTGATGTACTATTTTAGCTCAATATGTGGTTTATGTGGTTTATGTATCTTCATATATTAGCAGTGTGGAATGCAGTTTTTTACTGTTTTTGAAAGAAGTCTCTTCTGCTCACCAGAGCTGCATTTATTTGATCAAAAATACAATAAAATGTGAAATATTATTACTGTTTAAAACAGCTGTTTTCTGTGTGATTATCTGTTAAACTGTAATTTATTTCTGTGATGTGCAGCTGAATTTTCAGCCTCATTACTCCAGTCTTCAGTGTCACATGATCCTTCAGAAATCATTCTAATATGCAGTTTCCTGCATTTATTTGAATAAAAATATTGTAAAAAATCTGTAACATTATTATAGTTTAAAACAGCTGTTTTCTATGTGAATATCTGTTCAACTGTAATTTATTTTTGTGATCAAAGTTGAATTTTCAGCATCATTACTCCAGTCTTCAGTGTCACTTGAAATCATTCTAATGTGCTGATTTGTTGCTCAACAAACATTTCTGATTATTAGCAATATTACCAATATAATATTTTTGTGCAAACAGTCATACATTTTATGTTTTAGGATTTACAGATGAATAAAAAGTTCAAAAGAACAGCATTTATTTGAAATCGTTACGTTATAAATGTCTTTACTGCCACTTATGACCCATTTAATGCATCCTTGGTGTATTAAAATATTTTTTAAAGTATTTTTTTTAAATATTATTTTTTAAAAATATTTTTACACCACAAGTAGTGTGTATATTTGACAGAAGTTAAAAGCATTATATAAAAAAAATAAAAATGTAATTTAAAAAAAAATATTTTTAGAAATATAAAATATTTTTTTAGTAACTATGATCATCGTATGACCATGTAACGAGAAACATGATTTGGGAAAGTAATTATTTCTGATCACATCATAAGTTTCCTCTGATGTAAACATCAGTTCAATGAAAAGATGCAAATGTAAATCTTAATTCTTATTTTTATTTATATGTCTGTAGTTTTTATACATTTTATTTGAGTTTTTGTTTTAGTTGTTTAAGCACATCAAGTTAAACTAAAGTGAAATAAGAAATGTTGCAACTAGCTGAAATAAAATATCTTTTATTTCTGTTAACTTTTGTTTTGTTTCCTGTCAGTGTTGCAGTTTCGTCCTCCCTGGATCGTGTGACTGCCTCCTGCAGGCCGGAGGAGTGTGTGAACTTCACCATGAACAACAAGGACGCGACCACAGAGTCCGGTCCGTCTCACACTGAATGTTTACACTTAAAGACAATACAGAAAGCACAGAAATGCGTTGTTTAAGCTGAACTCTGATTTATGCGTGTTGATCAGTGTCAGTAGTCAAGCGTGAGGCTGACTGGTGTTTTGTGTTGAACAGAGACCAGCGGTCAGATGAAAGTGTTTTTACCCAATAAGCTGTTGGAGTGTTTGCCTCGCACCACCACTTTACCCAAAGAGAGACTGCGCTGGAACACCAACGAGGTGCGTGTCGCTCACACACGCCACGGACACACTACTGTTAATATTTGAAATACGTTTTTTAATGTCTATTGTTTTTATTAATTTTTATTTCAGTTTCAGTTGTAATTTTTGTAGTACTTGAAGTTATTGATTTAATGAATAATTTGAACAAATGTTTTATTTCAATTGCTTTTATTTTAAACTGATTTCTTTGTTTCAGTTTTACATTTCAATGATTTTAGCCATTTTAGTGGTTTATTTAAGTTTTAATAAAAATGTTTTAAAATATTTTATTGTAGAATTTCTTTTTCATTTTTACATTTTTGTGATTTAATTTTTTTAAAATTCTGATTTATTTTAGACTTTTTTTAATGATTTAATACCCTTTTAATACAATTTAGGTGTGTTTTCATTACTTTTTCATTTTAAAGTTATAACAATTTTTTTGTTAACATTAACATTATTCATTTTCATTTACCTTTACGATTTAATTTTTAGAAGATGTGTTATTTAATTGTTTTTATTTTAAAATGATTTATTTTAAGTTTACATTTGTATGCTTTTTTAATTTTAGTGTTTTTTTTACAATAGTTTTTAATGTCTATTATTTTTATTCATTTTTATTTCAGTTTCAGTTGTAATTTTTGTAGTACTGGAAGTTATTGATTTAATGAATAATTTGAATAAATGTTTTATTTCAGTTGCTTTTATTTTAAAATGATTTATTTGTTGTAGTTTTACATTTCAATGATTTTAGCAATTTTAGTGGTTTGTTTAAATTTTAATAAAAATTGCTTTAAAATATTTTACTTTTTCATTTTTACATTTTTGTGATTTATTTTTTTTTTAACATTTTGATTTATTTTAGACATGTTTATGATTGAATACAATTTTAATACAATTTAGGTGTTTTTTTCATTACTTTTTCATTTTAAAGTTATAACAAAAAAGTGTTTTTTATTATTGGTTTTAATTATAACATTTTCATTTACCTTTATGATTTAATTTTTAGAAGATGTGTTATTTTAACTGTTTTTATTTTAAAATGCTTTATTTTAAGTTTACATTTGGATGCTTTTTTTAATTTTAGTGTTTTTTTTTACAATAGTTTTTTAATGTCTATTGTTTTTATTCATTTTTATTTCATTTTTATTTTTTGTAGTACTTGAAGTTATTGATTTAATGAATAATTTGAACAAATGTTTTATTTCAGTTTCTTTTATTTTAAACTGATTTCTTTGTTTCAGTTTTACATTTCAGTGTTTTTAGCAATTTTAGTGGTTTATTTAAATTTTAATAAAAATAGTTTTAAAATATTTTATTTTAGAATTTCATTTCTATATTTTTGTGATTTAATTTCTTTAACAATTTGATTTATTTTAGACATTTCTATGATTTAATACATTTTGAATACAATTTAGGTGTTTTTCATTACTTTTTCATTTTAAAGTTATAACAAAAGTGTTTTTTATTAATAGTTTTAATTATAAAATTTTCATTTACCTTTATGATTTAATTTTTAGAAGATGTGTGATTTTAATTGTTTTTATTTTAAAATGATTTAAGTTTACACTTGTATGCTTTATTTAATTTTAATAAGTGCTTTTTTACAATTGTTTTTTTAAATGTCTGTTGTTTTCATTCATTTTTATTTCAGCTTCAGTTTTCATTTTTGCAGTACTTCAAGTTAAACTAAATGAAAATGTGTTTGTGTGTGTTTCAGGAAATTGCATCCTTCCTGATTTCGTTCGACAGACATGACGAGTGGCTTTCTTGCACACTTAAGACCAGGTCAGTCGTGAGATCGTGTCAGATGGTGGACCTACTGAAATTATGACCAGTGAACACACGGCTGAATGAGCAGAAAATGACAAGAAAATGTCAAAATATCAGGAATATCAGGAACAGCAGTTCAATCAGAAATATTAATAATAAGAAACATTGTAATACACGACTGACAACAGTTACAGCAATAAAACATTCAATCTGAAAGATTATTATCATGTGTTCACATACAGGCCACAGAACGGGTCGATCATTCTGTACAATCGCAAAAAAGTCAAATACCGGAAAGATGGATATTGCTGGAAGAAGAGGAAGGACGGAAAGACGACCAGAGAGGATCACATGAAGCTGAAGGTTCAGGGCATGGAGGTGAGAGCGCCACCTACAGCTCAAAACGTGTGTGTGATGATGATGATGATGTGATGCTCACACATTTCTCTTTCTCCTCCTGCAGTGTCTTTACGGTTGTTATGTTCATTCCTCCATCGTCCCAACATTCCACAGAAGATGCTATTGGCTGCTGCAGGTTAGTTATTGTGAACATGTGACACTACACAATCAGGAGCCAGGATGTGTGCATATTAAAAAGATGTTAATGTAGTAATGATGTTATTTTTTATACATTATCTATGCATTGTGTCGGTGCTAGATGTTTGCAGTGAGCAAGAAATAAACGAAAAAAGACCATTTATGATCTAATACATTTTTATTAGTGCTTTATTTTATTAGTATTTTTTATTAATTCTAAAATTGATTCTTTTTAAAAATTCTGTTCATAATTTAATTTTTATTATAAGTATAATACTTAGTATTTTATGATTTAATTAATACTTTTAATAAATATTTTATTTTAATTGCTTTTAATTTTAAATGATTTCTTTTATTTTAGTTTTACATTTGAATGATTTTAGCAATTTTAGTGTTTTATGTTTTGTAAAATAATTTTAAAGTATTTTATTTTAAATTTTATTTTATTTTTACATTTTTGCGATTAAATTTTTTTTTATTTTAAAACAGTTTGATTTATTTTAGATGTTTTTATGATTTAATACATTTTTAGCATTTTATTTTCATTGCTTTTTTATTCTAAAATTAGAACAAAAAAGTGTTTTTTATTAATAGTTATTATTTTAAAATGATTCATTTTTATTTACACTTATGATTTACTTTTTAGATGTGTTGTTTTAATAGCTTTTATTTTTTAAGTGGTTTGTTTTAATGTTTAATGTAATGTTTTTTAATTTGTTTTTTGACATTGTTTTATAAAAAATTTGTTTTTCGTTTTTTTACAGTGTTTTATTACAAAATTTAACTGACCCATGTTTGTGTGTTCAGAACCCAGACATTGTTCTAGTGCACTATCTGAACGTGCCGTCACTGGAGGACAGCGTGAAGTCGTGTGGCCCGGTGTCGTGCGCCCTGACCGACCGCCGGGACAGTCTGCGCTGGAGCCGAGACGAACTTCTGTCCCAACTTAAACCCATGTGTGAGTGACCAATCACACGCCTGCAACATCACCAAACAACCAATCACACGCCTGCAACATCACCAAACAACCAATCACACGCCAAACAAACAACAATCACACGCCTGCAACATCACCAAACAACCAATCACACGCCTGCAACATCACCAAACAACCAATCACACGCCTGCAACATCACCAAACAACCAATCACACGCCTGCAACATCACCAAACAACCAATCACACGCCTGCAACATCACCAAACAACCAATCACACGCCTGCAACATCACCAAACAACCAATCACACGCCTGCAACATCACCAAACAACCAATCACATGCTGCATCACCAAACAACCAATCACATGCTGCATCACCAAACAACCAATCACACGCCTGCAACATCACCAAACAACCAATCACATGCTGCAACATCAAACACCACACATGCAACATCACCAAACAACCAATCACATCACAACATCACAAACAACCAATCACACGCCTGCAACATCACCAAACAACCAATCACACGCCTGCAACATCACCAAACAACCAATCACACGCCTGCATCACAAACAACCAATCACATGCTGCAACCAAACAACCAATCACACGCAACATCACCAAACAACCAATCACACGCCTGCAACATCACCAAACAACCAATCACATGCTGCATCACCAAACAACCAATCACATGCTGCATCACCAAACAACCAATCACATGCTGCATCACCAAACAACCAATCACATGCTGCATCACCAAACAACCAATCACATGCAACATCACCAAACAACCAATCACATGCTGCATCACCAAACAACCAATCACATGCTGCATCACCAAACAACCAATCACATGCTGCATCACCAAACAACCAATCACATGCTGCATCACCAAACAACCAATCACATGCTGCATCACCAAACAACCAATCACATGCTGCATCACCAAACAACCAATCACATGCTGCATCACCAAACAACCAATCACATGCTGCATCACCAAACAACCAATCACATGCTGCATCACCAAACAACCAATCACATGCTGCATCACCAAACAACCAATCACATGCCTGCAACATCACCAAACA
>NW_026129820.1:0-34454 GCF_022985175.1 Labeo rohita | reverse complement strand
AATCAACATCAGGGATCAAGCCTCAATCAACGTTGAATTACGTTTCAATTTTACAAACTGAATCAGCATTGGTATCGCGATGTTGTTTCGCCGTCTTACCTTTCAACATGGGTGAATTGTGGTCTGAAATTGACATTAACTGAAATGAACTATTAAGCTTACTTTTCAGTGTGATTTTATGTACATATTTCGTTTTCAAAGCAATTGTATTGTATGCAACTGGATGTGCACAATTTGCAATACTACTGTCCTAGTACGAAAAGATCTCTAATAACTCAAATGGAAAAAAACAAAAACATTCCATCACACACATCCATATCTTGTAGTGCAGGATAAGATGCTTCACACTGTATAGGAGAAAAAGCTCTGCTAGAAATAAATGCCAGAATGAAAAATAAAAACATGAACATTTTTATATACTTTATTTCTCCAAACTTCTTACATTTTGAATAACGTCTCATTCAGCAACAGTAAAAAAATAAAAATAAAAATCTACAAACATCATTAAACCATCTACATGTATCCATCTACATCCACCTTCGATGCCAGTGAAGCACTCAGTCCTATCTCCGCTGTTACTTGTCATACCCACTGCTCACCCTCAGCCCACCATCTCCCATGTCGATTCACTTCGGGTCTTCCAGTTTCAAGCTCCACTCAGGTGTGAGGATCCCCTATATCTGCCTCCAACCACTAGATCCTTGACTCCACCTCAGCCCTGCAACCCATCGCCTCTGCCTTGGCTCCTAGCTCCCCATCTCCACAGTGGCCTGTCATTGCACGGGCTTCAGTAGGCTCCCTCGTCCCTCCGGTTCCACCTTGGTTAGTCGTCGACCATCCACCTCCTCAGGATTCTACTCCTCTGTCTTCACCTCGTCCCTCCATCTCTCTGGCTCTGTCAGGCTTCTCCTTCCCTCTAGCTTTACCTTCGTCCTCAGTCACTCTGGCCCCACCACAGACTTCCGGAACCACGTCTTCGCCTCAGTCACTGGAGTCTGCTGCTATGCCTTGGACCTCCGGATCCTTGGAAAAATAAACAACTGATTCAGTAATTGTGGAAGAACTTGACTGGTCGGCATAAAGTCAAGTCCTATTCCCAGCTGAACACCTCTGGTGTGACTTTAAATGCAGACCCTGAGCCAAAAACTCATCACCAAACACCAAGGACTTGTACATACACTATATGGACAAAAGTATTGGGACACCCCCATCTTTAGAACAGAAAAAGGCACTTCCAAAACTGTGGCCACAAAGATGGAAACATAATCCATGTATTTAAAAACTGTATTTCCATCTTTGCTGTAGCAGTTTTGAAAGTGTCTAAAACGTCTGTACCTATATATACAAGTTACTGATGTTTGATGTTTGTTTTTGGCTCAAGGTCTGCATTTAAAGTCTCACCAGAGGTCTTCAGCTGTGATTAGGACTTGGCTTTATGTAGACCAGTCAAATTCTTCTATGCTGACTGAATCAATCATTTCTTTTTGAATCAGGGTGTCCACAGGCCCTAAAAAATTCTTAAAATGTGTTAAATAACGTTTTCCTAATAAAAAGCCTTATAAAGTAGTAAAATATCTTAAGTATTTTTAGTCACATTACTGCTAAAATACCTTCAGTCTGATGGACCTAATAACTGTTTGCAATCATCACCCCCCCCATCCCATAGTAGTTCCTGCGTCATCATCAGACAGAGTCGCAGTTTTAAAACACTATTTAACTTGATCGTCTTTGTGCGCTGATTCGATACCATACACATGCCTGCCTGCCGGCGATGGTCCTTGAGAGCATTTCACCACCTCTGTGGAGTGGGAGCTGGTGTGCTGTGGATTGCGGACGTCGACTCAGACCCAGAGCCCAGCCCACCAGCACCCCACTGCACAGAGAAACAGCCTGAGCCCACCGTGACCAACAAGCCAGAGAGTGACAGAGCGGAGGATTGCCTCTGACCCAGAGCCTCAATCAACGTCTGACCAGGTGCGAGAGCCGGGAACATTGCACGCAATGGTGGATGAAGCAGAGAAGTGCGAGGGCGTGGAGGAAAGCCCTGTCCACTGCACCACTGCTGAGGGTGAGCTGAGGCAGGACTCTGAGGACTTAATAGACTTTTACTTGGACATACCCTGTCTTCTTTCATCTAAGTCTTCCTGTTCTGTTATGGCTAAGGAAGCTGTTTATGAACTGTCTGCCCATTAGGAACTAACTGTCCTGTCACATTCCCAGTGATGGGAGTTGCGGTTTGGTGTGTGTGGGCAGCACACACTCTCCTGCCTCATCACTGTCTTCAGCCCCTTTGCCGCTGCTTCCTGTCAGCCCCTCTGCTCACCTTAAGTCCACCATCTGTGCGCTGGGTTCGCCGCAGGCCTGCCAGTCTCCATTGGTGTTGTGGCTCCCTTGTCTCTGCCTCCAGCCTCTGAGTCCCAGGTTCTTGCCTCGTGCCTATTGACCAAGGGGCTCTACCATGGCTCCTAGCTCCCTCTTCTTTGCCGTGGTCTCTCAGTCCATCAACTCCGCTGGACTCCCTTGTCCCTTCAGCTCGCCTTGGTCAGTCATCGAGCATCCACTGCCTTGGGACTCCACTGTCCCTCTGGCTCTGTTAGGCTCCTCCTTCCCTCCGGCTCCACCTTGGTCCTCTGTCTTGTATCAAAGAATTTTTTTGTCTGATCATAAGGCTATTATTTTTAACATAGTTGGTTCTAGTTCGGTACCACACTGTGCCTTTGTAGATGCTTATATTAATTCTTTTAAAACGTATGAAATAGAGTTTGTCTTGGAGCTAATCCTGATGAGTTAATGAGTTTAATATGTTATGTGCAGATATACTGGAAGCTGTTGCCCCTTTTTTTTAGAAGTTTTGTACAGCGGAGCGGTTCTTAACTGGTTGGCCATAGGAAACAAATTTGAATCAAGCAAGTTTATTTCTCAAAAATGGTTGACATACACACTTCACTTAACAAGCACATAAACTGTAAGAATATCAGTAATACCAATGAATGAACAGCAGAAGGTAAGACTAATAAACAACAGGTGCAATTAGTTTTTGATAACCTGATATGAACCAACAGTCATCAAAAATAGAGAAAACAACACAAAGTGAAAATATAGTGGTATTTGAGTTTACAAAAAAAGTACAGTTACTGTAAGGATAGGTTTGGGACAGGAAGCTGAAGTCTTTGATCATTTATAACCCTACATTACCAAGGTAAGTACACAAAAGTGCACTTACCCATTTTTTGTAGTTCACACAACTTTTATGTCTTTTACAGAGTGCTATGAGAGGAAGATTAACGAGTGGAAAATGATTAAGTGTTCAGTGTTCCTTTACACAATGCTATCATATAACTTCAGATGTATTCAGGAGTTATATTAATTAAAATGCTAAAATTAGAGTTTATGTGGAGACTTAAACACTTGTTGTCTAAACATAATGCAAGAGATTTGGCTTGATTTTTTTCTTGATTATTTTCTTTCTTGATTTTTTTTATTATATATATATAGTATATTAAGATATTTTGTAGTAACAAAATGCATTAAAATAATACAGGAAAAACTTTGAACAAAAGCAAAATGCAGTCTAGTCATTCACAAGTTTTAATAGAAAAATATAAGCCATGTGACAATACAGACTCACTTAGAATTTAAGACATTATCTGTTTATTTAGTTATTTTTTTATAGTTTCATTTTAAATGCCCATGAAACCTGTGGCCCTCCATCTTGAAAATACATCTGGAAAAGAAAAAGTGGGAAAGAGAAGCGGATGGGATCGGGAAAGGTCCACGAGCCGGGGATTCAAACTTGGGACACCCGCAGCGCAACAGCGCTATGTCAGTGCGCTATCCACGAGGCTATTGGCGCAGACACAAAAACATTTATTAAAAAAAAAAACTACCATTACTTTACAATTTAACTATTATTTCATAAGATGAAAATTAATTTATTTTCTTTTACCACACGCACTCACATTTTTTTTAAAAAAAACAACATTTAACAGAAAAGAAGTTTTAATCTATAAAATTATGCATATCACCCACCACCACCACCAAAAAAAAAAATCCTGCATTTTCTGTACTGCTGCCTGACCTGGACAAGAAAGAGCAGAGAGGAGCTTAGTGACTTCATGAGATCAATTTAACCTCTAAAACTCATGAATTAAAATACTGGACAAAATAGGGCTGTTTTATTTCCTACTAAACAAATTAAACAAACAAACAAACAACTCACTGTTTGCTGCCATAGTTTTCAGGAACCAGAGCAACCACATATCCAATCACACACAGCAGTTCACTGGTAAGCAAATGGCAATGGTCAACAGGGCCAAACTGAACACCACCCCAATGATCACATACACAGTCATCTGATCCAGCTGTGAGTCGCTCTGAGAAAACACATCAGAGAACATGAGTGCCTGTTCTGTGCTGGTCTTCAGTGGTCACTTTAAAGGGTTAGTTCACCCAAAAATGAAAATTCTGTCATTAATTACTCACTCTCAACCCGTAAGACCATCTTTCATCTTTGGAACATAATTTAAGATATTTTTGATGAAATCCAAGAGGTCTCTGACCCTCCATAGACAGCAAGAGTCCTACCATGTTTAAGGCCCAGAAAAGTACCAAGATGACTGACAAAGTAGTCAATGCATTTTTTTTTGTGTTCAACGTCATAATGCTGGATCTGGGTCAGCGCCGGCGCTGCCACATGTGGTAGGACCCTTGCTGTCTATGAAGGAGCAGAGAAAGCTCGGATTTCATCAAAAATATTTTAAATTGTGTTCTGAAGATGAAAGAAGGTCTTATGGGGTTGGAATAACATGAGGGTGAATAATTATTGACAGAATTTTCATTTTTGGGTGAACTAACCCTTTAAATGTCTACTGTAAGACTGCATTTGAATTCTTCAGTGTGTTCAGTGCTTCAATATTTTGAAGTGTGTTGTGTCCTTGCCACTTAGTAACTGCACAAAAGAAATCCTCTTGATCCTTTTATTCAGAACATGCTACCACTCACCGAACTATACAACTGCTTCCCTTAGGAACATTTTGAGCACGTCTTATACACTCAGCTATATACTGCCACCTTTTGGTTAAACTGCAAAACACAACATTTCCCCTCTCACTTGAAAGGTTTCTTTGTGTCAAAAGTTACTATTTAGAACATGTTTGGGTTGCTTTTTTTTATCTACTACAAATTACTGCCTCAGTAAGAACTTAAGTAACCAAATAACAAATAAGTATTTCTGTACATGGTTAATAACATTAACTTTACACTGCCTTAAACACTGTAATGAAATTACATTACTTCTGATACACATCTCAATTATAACAGTTCACATAACTTCCAGTGTAACATCAAACAAGATTTTTTTTTTTTTTTTTTCCAAGCATGTATACAGTTTCAAAGGTTATCTTTGCTATAATCCTTCAACCACACAGGTGATCTACACACTCTATTACTCCTCCTAAGATCAAATGTCACTTGTGACTGCAAGCCCTCACGTTGAGTTGCAACAGGACCTTTAAAGCGTGTTAGTTTGGACGCATTCCATTTCTTTTTGTCACTTAGCACGAAGGTACTTTTCCCAATTTGTTTCTCAATGTTCAAGGGTGGAGAGAATTTGGAAGCTCCCTTTCTCACATGAACAGGTCTTTTCACTCTCACCCGGTCCCCTGGTTTGAAAGTAGGGTACTTGTCTCCACGTCTTTTGTCGGTATACGTCTTACTCTTAAGCTGCTTGTTACTCACAGTGTCCATAACTCGAGCACATTTGTCACTCTTAGGACCCACGGGAAAAATGTTCATCTTTGTACGCATTTTGCGATGGTGCAGAAGTTCAGAAGGAGAAACACCTGTAGTACTGTGTGGAGTAGCTCTGTAAGAACTCAGTCACTGCATGTTTCCATGGTTTCCCCATTTGTTCCGCAGAAAGGATGCATTCCTTTAGAACTCTGTTCCAGCGTTCCACAGCAGCATTTCCCTGAGGGTAATAGACGCTACTACGTATGTGACTTATTCCCCTCTCTTTTAAGAAGTCTGCAAACACACTGGAAACGAACTGAGGGCCATTGTCAGTTACAACACACTGAGGATTGCCTTCCCTACTGAAGACTGAGTGAAGGAAGGATGTGACCACTTCTGCAGTAACATTTGGTGCAAACGCCACCTCAGGCCACTTACTGTGGTAATCAATTAGGGAGAAAACGGCAGTCCGAAGGGCCACTGTCAAATGGTCCGACTATGTAGATTCCTAGTTTCTGCCACGGATCAGGCGGCAGACTGACAGGCTGCAGAGGAGCAGGTGCAGTTTTTGCTGATTTATCATTCATTTGGCAGGTCAAGCAGGAAGAAACTGCGGACTGCACTTGAGCATCCATCTGAGGCCACCAGAATAAGTCACGTAGCCTCCATTTAGTTTGAACAATTCCTTGGTGTGTCTCATGCGCTAGGTTTACCAGCTGACTGCGTAATGCAGAAGGAACAATAGCACGATTTTCACCTCTCCTCACGAGCACACCATCAACACAAAGTTCATCACGGATGCAAAAGAAAGACACTAGCACAGGATCCAGGTCACGGCTTGTTTTCGGCCAACCCTGACTGATTTGTGAACGTAGCATAACGAGCTCTGGACAGGATTCTGAAGCAGAAAGGAAATTCTCCACAGACAAAGTAGGCAATCCAGTAACAAAAGCAACCATTTCTGGATCCAGACCACCATCTGATTTTGTTGGTAATGGCAACCGGGATAAACAATCTGCAGCACAGTTAAGGCTTCCAGGTCGGTATAGTACGTCATACGTGTAGCAAAGCAAGCGTGCTGACCACCGGGCAACACGCATGCCAGCCCGGCCAATGCCCTTGGTTGCCAGTAGTGTAGTAAGTGCACGATGATCAGTTCGGAGTGTAAAGTGTTGACCCCATAAATATGGCCGCCACTTTTCTACGGCCCAGATGCAAGCCAACGCTTCCTTCTCGACCGTAGAATACTTCCTTTCGGCTGCTGTAAGTGTTCTAGAAGCAAATGCTACAGTTTTCTCAGTCTCGTCTGGGTGCATTTGTGTCAAAACCCCTCCTAGTCCATAGTCAGATGCATCCGTCGAAATTATTATGGGAAGAGAAGGGTCAAACAATGCAAGCACCGGGCTTGTAGATAGCAGTTCTTTCAATGCTTTAAAGCTGCAGTCAGCAGAATCAGTCCAGTCAAACTCAGCATTTGACGTATCTCTCAGCAGCGCACACTCAGCAACAGAAGCAAAGTTAGGCAGGAATTTGCTGTACCATGAAATTAGGCCCAAAAATGAGCGCAGGGAAGCAAGGTCATGCAGTGCAGGGGCATCAATGATTGCAGACATGTGTTCATCATCTGGAAAAATTCCACTTTTGGAAATGACATGGCCAAGGAATTTTAGGGACGACTGGCTGAACGTACACTTCTCCCAGTTCAGTTCTAGTCCTGCATCGGATAAACGCTGCATGACAGAGCGCAGCGTCGCATCATGACTATCCTGAGTAGCACCATACATGATAATATCGTCTAGGTAGTTACTGACTCCATGTATGCCTATAAGAACAGTTTCCATCATCTTTTGGAATGCAGACGGCGCAGAGGCAAGTCCATATGGGACCCGGCAATATCTGAAGAGGCCATCGTGCGTGATAAACACTGTGATATCTCGGCACTCCTCATGTAAAGGAAGTTGATGGTGAGCAGACATCAAATCAATTGTAGTGAACACGGAAGCGCCTCTAAGATCATTCAAAAGTTCCTCCATGTGCGGTAGAGGGTGACTGTCAACAATTAAAGCCTTGTTTGGCTCACGCAGATCAACACAGAGACGAATTTTTCCTCCTTTCTTTGCAGTGACGACAATAGGTGAAATCCAAGGGGAAGAATCGATTTTCTCAATTATGCCCTTTTGCAATAGTGAGTCCAGTTCTGCAGAGACAGCTTGTCGGACAGCGAACGGCAGTCGGCGTAACTTTTGGCGTACTGGGGTAGCATCAGATTTGACTGTTGGCTTATGGACGAAGCCTTTCACGCAACCGACAGAAGCATTTGGAGCAGGAATGGTTTCACCAACAACTGCATGCAAGTCGTCAGGTGCAGGTATGGTATGAAAGTGGAATGAACAGTTCAAAGCTCGAATTAAGTCCATACCCATTAAAGCAGTGCTGCCTTTGACAATGTAAAGACACGCAGGTGTTACCTTATCATTCAGTGAGACGTCTGCATGTAAACATCCAAGGACTGCAATATCCTCTTTCAAGTATGTGACTAGTTTCACTTTAGGAACCGTGAGTGAGCAGTCAGAAAAATGACTTTTGTAGACGGCTTCAGGCAAAATTGACACTGAAGAGCCAGTGTCCACGACTAATTTAGTCTCAACTGAAAGTCCGTTTGATGTTGTAACACGAACATCGCAAAAAAGCTTGTCTACAGTACTATTGATAGCATCAGTCAAAAGAACAACAATGTCAGGGACTACTTCCCTAACATCTTTAGAAGAGCGACATACTTTAGAGAAATGTCTGATCTTACCACAGGTATGGCATTTGGCACGGGCGGCAGGACAGTTGGTAGCATTAGCAAGGTGATTTTTAGCTCCACATCTGTAACATGTGCGATTTCCTCTCCGTGTACTATCAGCAACAGATTTAGCTCCGTCACAACGTGTCGTGCTCTTTTTCCGATACCGAAAGGACTTGGATGCCACAGCATTAACCGAACTTTGCGCAGCAAGCGTGAAACTTGAAAGCGCTTGTTCCACCTGACACGCAATAGTAACAGCAGAGTCCAGCGTCAGTGACGGTTCCAACAAAAGTCTGCCTCGTACTGCTGGAGCATAGGATCGCTCAACCAGCTGGTCTCGCAGCATTTCGCTTTCCATATCAGCATAAGCACACGAAGAAGCTAATTCCCGCAGAGCAGACAGGAACTGTGGAATTGTCTCATCAGCACGTTGAGAACACTGACGAAAACGATGCCGAGCCACCACAGTATTGACTTTTGGCATGAAATAATCCTCCAGCGCATTCATTGCATGTTCAAATGTAGTTCCTGTATCAGGCAGGGTGTAGAACAGACGCTGTCCTTCAGTACCCAAGCTGTGTAGCAAAACAGCACGCTTTCTTGCATCAGACCATGAGCCCCCTGTAGCATTAATGGCTAGCAAATAGTTCTCAAATATTTTTCGCCAAGTAATAAAAGGGATTGCAGGCTCTCCACTGCACGGAAGAAAAGGTGCAGGCGCAGGCACGGAAACCATCGTCGCCAAATTGTTGTGTCCTTGCCACTTAGTAACTGCACAAAAGAAATCCTCTTGATCCTTTTATTCAGAACATGCTACCACTCACCCAACTATACAACTGCTTCCCTTAGGAACAAGTTTCTTACTCTGATGTGTTTGAAGGTGAAGTTGACTGGTCTGGTGAGTGCAGTGTTGGAGGTTTTGGGAAGAGTAACTGAGATCACAGTGGACATCATGGTTTTAACTGTGTCTTCTGATGTGTTGAAGAAGTCTGGCTTCAGTAGATTCTCCATCATGTTGTAGCTCACGAAAGCCACAGCAGCTGATCCTGTGGGACAGAAACAGAAAAGCAATACTGTGTTAAAACAACAACAACAACAACATCAATCAAAAAAATAAATGTGGTTTAGTGGGGATGGTATGATGTCTCTTTTTTACATTTTTTTGTAATAACACAGAAACATTTGACATACTTGTTTCATAGTTGTTCCTGGCAATCCCAATGAGATCAATGTCCACAGAAGAATTTGTCGTGTCAAGTTGAGGGATTTTCTCTGAGGTGACCTGTGGTCCAACCATGAAGATTTTTACCTCTGATTAAAACAAACAAGTAGTCATCAGATAACACTGATATGGATAAAGGCATAGCTATTGCTGTAACTGAATAAAAACAAGATATAACGCTAAACGTTTTGAATGATGAAATGTAAGGACAATAAACACTGCAATAACATATGGTTTATCTGTGTTCTTCAAGCCATCTTTTCATAAGCCATTGCTAATCAACATACAGTATAGCATATATTGCCTGCCACATTCTCTGATAAGAAGCCACATCAGATCACGAAAGGAAGTTATTTCAAACACTCAACTGATGCTGTGAAGTAAAAATAAGTTACAATATTCTCTTTTGTTGGACAACAAGTTTAGAAAGGCTTATCATTGCATTTCATTAGAAGAGAAGTGTTGCAAGTGTTGCTTTTTCAAATATAAACAGGGAGGCGTTTCCTCATCTAAGCACGTGAAATCGCGGGCACACACAGGAAATTTCGAGAGAAAAAAAACAAGGAAATTATTTATATGCAAAACAGAAAAACCCCTATTTCACCAGTGCGTATAGAACCATGGATGTCGTACCGAACGGTTCGATATTATATTGAGTATTGTAACATCCCTAGTACATACAACTCGTTATTAGTTCATACATGATTATTCATGTTGTTACTGTTGATTGTTTAATGCTCAAGGTAGCAAATATTCACACAGCTCATTTTGTTACAGTAAACATTACAGTACAAAATGCATAATATTACAATAATAGCGCCTTTCATTCTCACTAGAAAGCACTGATGATGTATCATGTCTGCGCAAACAGGGTGCACAGAGGCATGCAAATTTGTATTTAACAGGCAGGCAGGACAGCCTCGGACCGAACATTTTGATTGGACGAACATTTTATAGTCCTACGCCTTCCACAGACAATATAAATATAATATAAATAAATTGAAATCACTTAACTTAGTGTTTGCTTGAAAGGAAGCACTTGCGCTGTAATGTTTTCTATTTGATCAAGAAGATTTTGAAAGCATCATCCTTTTTTCTTTCTTTTTTTTAACACTTTTTTTTAAAAAATGTTTTCTATTATTAACAGCTAACCAAATTTAATTTGTGTATGGGACCATCAATAATTAGAAAACCACATTCATATTTGAAATATCCATAATGCGCATCATATTTTCTTACCTCTTATTATATCTTTCGACTATAATTGATAGAAGTTGTGAGTCCAACTTTAAAAGTTCAATTTCAGAAACTAAACTTACCGTGCATTCTTCCTGCAGTGTTGTATTAATAACTGCAATGACAGAAATCAGTAGAACAGTAATAACATAAAACAGCAAATGAAAAAGACAATAAAAATGAAAAAGAAAAAGAGGTATTTAATGTTCTCGGTGGGAAGAGCACCAATCGACAAACAGGTTCCACTTCAAAGCATAGGCGTGCCTTATAGAGAACGCTCTCTTTGCGTCTTGTCCAGAGACCACAGATTTCAGAGGTCTGACGTGGGTGCCATAGGGTGCCCCACCTCTAAGAAAGCAGGTCCTTCCTCAGAGGAATCCAATTTTTGAACTTTTTACTTTACTTTAACAATAATCTGTCATAGGTTTTCTTTAAAGAAATGAGATCCAATGAGACCAAACTTAACTCTGTGCTCCCAAGCTTAAAATTTATATGCACTAGGTACAAAAAATCGTTACTCTTTCTCTTACCTTTTGGACAAAAATGTCCCCACTGAAACTGCTATTTTTAATCGCTGTGCCTTTTAATTGTAAAATGATGCAATTTTTGTTAGGAGGCTTTTCATTCTGTTGGCAAGGCGTTAAAATTTCATGTTTTTTACTATTTTTTTCTAGATGGTGCCATTTTTTCAGGTTTGGCCAACTGGATAAATAATGCAGCTATAATTGTGCGGGTGTGTTGGTATGGATGTCAAAGTGTGGTTTGTATGTATGTCATAAAAAAATTGTGTGTGCGTGTGTGTTCTTGTAATATTTGAGAGAGAAAAATTCTACTGCAAATCACAAATCCAACCACTGTGTGAACCAGAGTTTTGCTGGCATCTAATGGGGAAAATTTGACACTGCGCCCAACAAAATCTTACTGAAAGCTCATTTTTTGAGATACCAACCTCAAATTTGGATCACAGGCTTGTTTAGATTTATGGCTTAGATTTTCTAGCAGGTTTAGGGTTCAATATGTTTCATAAAATATATATTTCATATAAAATATGCTTTATATAAAAGCATTTTCATAAACTTAAACCTCTTTTTTTAATTTCACTTTTTAAACTTTTTCTACATTTTTGTCCACTATGGACCTATGTGTAACTTTTTTTTTGTTGGTGCACAAGGGTTAAGGGTACAGTAAATATTTCATTAAATGGAGAGACATTAAATGTTACATTACCAGATGAGATGGTCGCTGGTGTATCGGCTGTAGAGCTGGTGTTAATACTCCGAATGTCTGAAAGTTTTGGATGAATAACAATTCTAATACAGAATTGACATGAATACGTAGAAAGAGCTCATGTGTATAGAATTACCTGCACAGTATGCTGAATAGCAAATATTTGGAGTAACCAGCTTATAGACATAATAATTGTCTGGACAGGCTTTGACTTTAATGGGGTTAGACACGAAATAGCAGCAATAACTGTTAAAATGACCGCAGACATCTCGAGTGACGACTCCATCCTCGATTTTTGGGTGTCCATCACGTATCCACAGTGGGGCAGCAGTGCCACAACTATACTGAGCAACACACATCTCTGGGATATGAGCGCTCACACCATTAATGAAGAGGCGATACCAGCCGCTCCAGGTCACTGAGGTGTCACACATTGTGACGGAGGCATGTGCATTATTGGTGTCTCTCCATGGTTCGTCCAGTACTGTGTAGTTGTAGCAGGGACCAGACAGATTTGCTGAAATGAAAGTATTTTAAGAAATTAACATGTTTTATTATAATAAAATATGTTTAAGTGCAACTAAGGACATTTATAACTATTTATTTATTATTTGCAAAATATTATTACACCATTAATGGAAAGTGGAACTACTAATCTTGAGAAACACCACAGCAAAATACATTACCAACTACAATTGTCAAGACAGAGGTCAAGATATCTGAAAAAAAGATACAAATTAATTAAGACCATTATAAATGCTCCAATATTTGTAATAGTAGACAGAACTTGAGAACTAGAGAATTGAACGTGCAAAAGTCGGCCCTTAATAGCAAGCTGATTGGCCAATCGCCATTATTTAGTTTATGTTATTATACATAGAGAATTTTAATATTTAATTTGCACGATAGGTTGTACATAATACACAGCATTATTAATCTAAAGGGGATGGTGGTTTTACAGAGGAGATGCTTTTTGTCATTTTTTTAAACAAGGGGGATGCCATCCCTCCGCATCCCCCCTCAATCCGATCCCTGGTTATAATGTTATTATATATGCTTGCTACCTGATGAGGTGAAGACATATCACATATCCAGGTTGGCTGAGATATAGTTTTTGACTGTTATTTCATTGTTGTGCTGTTATAAAAAGTCAAGGTTATTGCTGCTTGGAAGTTCAAATAAACGGGAACCTATTAAAGGAATATAATGACTAGAAAATTGAACAAAAAAAATGTTGGGGTCTGTTTTTTTTTTTTTTTTCCTAAAAAGAGCTAATTAATGTTCATCAAGTTCAAAAGTTTAAGTGATTCCATAGATGTGCTTTTTGTGGATGCATTTGGAGACATAAACTGAGAAACCAAAATTGCCTTGTTCTTTTGACATAAGAGGTCATTGTACTATAAAACATCCTGTTTTTATAACTTCCTTTTCCAGCCATTTCTTCAGATTTACATTTACGTGCGAGCTATTGTCACTGTGCACACAGCACTCTAATTCGCTTAAGTGCTGTGTTCACGTGCTTGCGCTGTTTTGTCCAGCTTTTAACACCACAGTATTAATTTCTTGTAATGCTCAGTTGTGAGACTGCTGATGTCAACATAGACGTAATGTTTGACATGACTAGCTCTAAGGGAACTAATTGCATTGTGCCTTTTTTGTTATTTTGGACAGAAAAGGCTTCAAGGGTTACTCCACCACAAAATGAAAATTTTGTCATTAACCACTTAACCTCATGTCGTTCCAAACCTGTAAAAGCTTTGTTCATCTTCTGAACACAATTTAAGAAATTTTGGGTGAAAACCGGGAGACTTGTGACTGTTCCATTTACTGCCAGGTAAATACCACTGTCAAGACCCACAAAGGTATGAAAGACATCATCAAATAGTCCATCTGCCATCAGTGGTTCAATCCGAAGCAGTTCTATGCGACTGACACAGAACGGTGTACGCTATTTGTGTCCAGCGGACGCTCTCCGAAATGGCGCTACACTGACACAGCAGATGGACTATTTTGACGATGTCTTTCATACATCTTTTCTTTTCTATGTCCTGACAGTGGTATTCACCTGGCAGTCAATGGGACAGTCACAAGCCTTCCGGTTTCCTTCCAAAATATCTTAAATTGTGTTCAGAAGATGAACAAAGCTTTTACGGGTTTGGAACAACATGGGGGTAAGTGATTAATGACAAAATTTTCATTTTGGGGTGGAGTAACCCTTTCACAGCTTCATCGTCTTTTAGGACTGTGTCAGCATATTGATGTTTGTTAGACTGATCAACACATGAAGAAACATGAACTGTAACTGGTCGTTACATAAGTATGAAGCCTCTAATAGTTATTTAGGATCTTTTGTGTTATTTTTTTTTTTCAGTTCAGCAGATAATAGAAAATGGAAAACTGTTTTAATTGGATCCTATACTATTACTCTTATTAGTTTTCCTAAAAGCTGAAATAATAATCATCTGTTCTGTGGTATATTAAAAAAGGAGCAAAAAATAAGTTTAAACAAAACGTTTATATATAGTTTATACTTACACAGCATAACAGAGATCGGTGCTCTTCTAAAACCTGTTATTAAATTGAATAGGAAGAATCAAACGAAACAAATGAATGTTTATTGGATTTAACTGAGATCATTTAAACTGTTTTTCTCAAATAATTTTGGGTCAAGAAGAAAAACTGTGCCACTGTGAACCAACCTTTAAATTCTAATACTGGGGGAAGAAAAACAACAACGACTCACTTTTGTAAAGGCAGGAAACCATTGTTGTCAACTTGGATAGTCTGAAATATTTCTCTTCATCCAAATCCAGGGAAAGAGTTTCCTTCACATTTGGAAAAATAAAAAAAGCTTTGCCATTGACACATGATATCTGTTTGTTTCCTCTTTGTGTGAATTTAAGGATTCAAATGTTAAAAAGATGATGAAAGCATTCTCATAGAGATTTTAAACGATTTCAGGGTAATTAGAAAGCACAATAAGCCTATACAGGTTAGAGAAATTATACATAATCTATATAAAATTGCATGCAGCTTCTAAAAAAACATGAAAATGCCTGAAGATCCATAAACGCTCTGGAATATTTCAAAGATTCATGTCTAAATACTGTAAACATCTTAGTGGAGCTGACCTTATCAGTTTACTCCAGACACAAATCACGTCAGCACGCATCAGCACATGCTGCAGTGTGTTTGATTTAGACTGACGAGTATCATTCTGAACATAAAGACCTTACCTGACGTAAGATGATATACAGTGATGCTGTCACAACTGACTGAAGAAATTTGTGTGTGTTGAGATGTTTACGTTATCCGTTCATCATCCTGACAAGGAAATATGAACACAGGTCCACTGTTTCCTCCTTAAATTCAAATTCAAATACAAATGTATACATGAAAAACTCACATATCCAGTTCCTTGTCAGAGCATTGTCATGACTCATCCCAACATTCCCTTCTTTAATTTCTCTGTAGGTCTCAGTCATGACTTAAACCTTAATGTCATTAAAAAAAATAAATAAATGTGCATTGTGATTAGATTATCTGATTATTTCACAGACATAACCCAGGAATGAAAGCACAATATGCAGTTCTAATGTTTATTTATGTAACGTTTTACATACAGATATGTTGCAGAAGATTGCTAGATTCATTATTTCATATTTATTCTTCTTAATAATTGATAATTGTTTATTTGGTTTTAAATGTGGATCACAAGACCCAGAAAATTACATACATTGACATTTACGTACTAAACAACTATGATACCATACTATGTACATTTATTTGTCATTTCCTTTTACACTATGCACACTTGAAACAGTTTTTGTGGAGTAATTTTTCAACATTTTAAAAATGTTTAATTTTAATTATTTTAAGGAATCTTTAAAAATGTTTTTCACCCTCCAGAAAAAAGACTCATTTATAGCTGTTGATGTAAAATTCACAAACTGTTTAACTAAGACACTTGTATAACGTTTTCTATCATTTGTAGAAAGGAGCAGCGACTATGACATTTTACATATAAAATCTTTGATTAGGTTATATAAAATTACCTGTTAATAGGTCTTGAGTAGTATTTATTACCAGTGTTGGGGGTAACGCATTACAAGTAACGCGAGTTACGTAATAATATTACTTTTTGTCAAGTAACCAGTAAAGTAACGCATTACTTTTTAAATTTCTATGAAAATATCTGAGTTACTTTTTCAAATAAGTAACGCCAGTTACTTTTTCCCCCATTTATTGATTGACAAGTCTCCTGTTGGGAAATTGGGAGTAAACATGATGTTACTGTATTCTAGACTAAATGTGAACATGCATTAATTCATCTCACTCACAAAAAACAGATTCAGTATTCCTCAAAATGAATAAAAACAGTGAAATGCAAACTCAAAACGCAACCCTGCAATAATTAAATGTTAAATAAAACAAATATCCTTTATGTATTTAATCCCATTTTATTAACCAGTGTCTTTGCTTCTGACCTGCAATGATGCAATTCAGCCATACTAATACTAATATTATCAAAAATTACTTTAGATAAACTAACATTTGTGCTTCATTTTTTATAGCTAAAGAGTGATCTGCTGCATAAATGAACTATACATGAACTATACATTGAATACATTTCACTTTTGGAGTAAAAGGGCTTTTACATTAGAATTGTTTTATATTAAAAACAAAGAAGCAAAGAAGTAACGCAAAAGTAACGTAACACATTACTTTCAATAAAAAGTAACTAAGTAATGTAATTAGATACTTTATCAGGGAGTAACGCAAAATTGTAATGCATTACTTTTAAATGTAACTTTCCCCAACACTGTTTATTACTTCCTGAACATGATGCGAGTCCACATTAGACACATCTGAAGAACTTCCTGTACTGCTGCCTGACCTGGACAAGAATGAGACTTCATAAGATCAATTTATGGAAGAAAAATAATGACAAACAAAAAATAATGCTGAATTGCACTGAAAAATGTATTGTATTAACAGTGCTTGCATTTTATTGCCCTTTTATTTTTAGAGCTTGCATTTTTAGAGACTGAAACTCAGCATAGTTGTTTATTTCAATTCAAAACATTTCACACACATTTTTATAATTACAAATTCAATAATCCATACCTCCACACTTCACTTCCGAAATAATAAGTCTGTTTAAAATACAATGTATAACATTTCGGGTCCATTTTATTTCACTTTATAAATTTGCTTCTACAAATTGAGGTTCAAATTCGGCAGAAAATTCAGCATTGCACATCCAGGAACTGCAGGAATAGCCACGGCTGGAGATTCCAGGTTGAGGAAGCCAACAGAGCTTTAGAGGACGTGGGGTTGTTTGGGGCCGGGCAGGCGGTTGGAGGTTGGAGTGGTATGTGGAGGAATTCCTCGAACTTGCTAACCAGCTGAGCTGGCACAACACTGCTCTAGGTGTGTGTTTTCAGGTGGGGCTGGACTACGAGACTATACGTTGTGATCTTCCCGTGTGTGAGTATCCCCTGATCGAACTGATTAATCTTGTCCTTTATTTAAATGGTTCTAATTTTGAAGTCAAAGAAATAGAGAAAGATTTTAAGTCTCATCCTCCAGCCCCCTCTGGAACACGCCGCATTGTGCTGGCTCACTCCTCGCCGGGAACCCCCACATACCACACCAACGGCTTGGACCGCCTTGCCGCAGACTCCAAAGCACATCCTCAGCATCTGTCATCTTTAATGGGTCCGTTCTTCTGTCAGGTTGTGTAGCGGGCAGGAAGGCAGATGACGATTGGAGAATGTTTTAAACAAAATGATTTCAATAATAATTGAAAAGACAGGCTGACATGGAGTACACACAACTAAAATTGACTGATATTGACTATACATGGACAACTGAGAGCAAATGAATGACAGGTGTGGGGTAATTAATCAAAACCCATAGCAACACGAGGAACAAAAGGCAGGAGAACTAAAACACAAAAACACAAAAAACACGTGACACTCAGCAACTGTAACCGATTAGTTACAGTTATTTTGTAATTAAATTATGTAACATAACATGTAACTAGTTACTAGATAAGTTTGAGCCCCTACCGCTGTCATCAAGGCATCAGTATGTGCAACAAACACTTGCAATACAATGCAATGCATATGTACTTTCTCTCTCTCACACACACAGCTTGACATGCTCAGGGCAAGTTCTGCAATACTGTATGTGTAGGCCTACAGTACTGCTGTTCATTGGCTCATTTGGGGCCAAATTTTGTTTGATTTGATACATTTGTATTTTTGAAATATCCAAGACATTTTATTTTATTTTATTTTATATTAATTTGTTTTTAACCAAACTTACTAGGTGTTATAGTTTCTATTTTGTGCTGGACAATTATGAACAATAGATAAAATTTAATTTCTATTAAAAACTGGAGAGAATTGCATGCGTGGGGCCGAGGGGCTCCTCTCCTAACGGATATAATCTAACTCCAAAATTTTTCTAAAACTTGAGAGCCCTGCTGTTGCACTACACCCTGGACTACATTTCCCATACTCCACCTGTCTGATTACGCATACAGCTGTAACCAATCAAGCACACTATATAAGCCTTGGACTTACTTTTCCTATTGGCTGAGTATTGTCTAGCGTCTAGCACTCTCCTAGTGTTAGCGACATTACTGAGCCTCTCAGAGTTTTTCCTAGTTTCCTAGTCTGGTTTTCTGTGTCTTGTATCCTAGTCTTGGTTTTCTCTTTGTCTTGCCGTTTCAAACTCATTTGCCCATTTGCCACGCCCCCTGGATGACGTTCGCCGCTGATCGACGTCACCTGTCTCTGGATTACTCTTGTATCTTGCTCTGTTTGTATCTGTTTGCTGCTTTGTATCTGTTTTGCATTTATTTTTGGCCATATGAAAGAGATCTGATATTCTATTTGTCGTATTTCTGTTTTGCATAAAAATGATGAATATTCAGCTCTGCACCTGGCCATGTGATGGTCCTTTGGATCTCTGGCAAGCCATTCTTTGTAATCTTAATTAGTATAATGAAAAAGCTTTTGGCTTCTCTCCTGAGGCGCAAGAGGGTGCATCGAGCAAAATATTACTAACGCACGTTTATTCAAATAAAATAACATTAATATCTGTGAAAAAGTACATAATGTTTAAAATAATGTTTATAAACCAATTATAAATAATTTAGTTGCTGAAACAACTAAAAATAAAACAGCATCATTTATGTATGTATGAGTTTAAAATGACAGAGGACTTTTTCATTTAAAAACATGAGATGCAGAGGGATGGGGAAAAAATACCCTATATAGTCTTAACCCTTTAGGCGCCAGGGTTTTTTTTTGAAAAATGCTGAATTTTGACATTAAGATTTCAAAAGCTTGTGGCTTGAAAGGGCTTAAAGATAGAGGTCTACTGTAAATTAGAAAAATGTTGGGCATGACCAAAAGTTTATGTGGGGTGTAAATATACTAATCTAATTTGCATATTATGACGTCATGAGGGGTGGCCATCTTGAATTTCACAATATTTAGGAAATAATTGATATTGAATTGATATTTGAACTTACTTGCATGTGCTTTTTGGTCTTTTTATCCTCATTCCAAATTATCAGAAAAGAGGAAACCATCAATAACACAGGAGAAAGCACAAAATTATTACCATATTACTATACTAGTAGTAAAACGTATGTGAACAGTAGCCTACTTTTTGATCAGGTCATCAGTAATATTCAGGAAATAACAGATATTGAATGGATGTTTGAACTTATTTGCATGTGATTTTTTTGGTCTTTTGATCCAAATGATTAGAAAAGAGGAAACCATTTGAACTTATTTGCATGTGGTTTTTTTTTTTTTGTCTGTTTATCCTCATTCCAAGTGATCAGAAAAGAGAAAACCAAAAATAAAACAGGAGAAAGTACTACATTATTACTATATTACTATAATATACAGTAGTAAAACGCATGATCCAGATCACCCCGCTGCCTCTACCACGTCTCCCGGCTCTCGCACGCACAGCGCGGCCACTCCCACCTCTGTGGGACGCTGGATCCAGAGAGCTAGTGCTACTTCCAGCCCCACGTTCACCCCTGCCACCCCCTTCCCCGTTGGGCAAAGGGTCGAAATGATTGCTTTTTTTGCGCTTCATGAACACTCTCGCCTTGACGGCAGCAACATTGCGCTGTAAAGATGTGCCGGGAGATGCGCGATCATTAGACAACCGATCGTCATTTCCAAAAGGCAAATATTCCCCTTCAGAGTCAGAATCGGCGAAGAACATGTGCAACACATCCTTACAGTACAACTTTTTACTTTTCATTTGGCGATTTTCTCTCACAAATCTCACAATTCACTTGCACGCTATGAACTGAACTGCTTCCGCATCAGAGATACGATAGCTCACTTGCTTCGCTATTTCCTCAAACATGTTGAATAGGAACATGACGTAATTTTGGTCTAGAATCAAAGTACTACATGTCTGCCATCTAGTGGTAGGGAATACAAATGAGATATTACACCATATTAGAAACTACAGTCTGTTTTAATGAGTATGACGTCTTGTCGCAATTTTGCGACTTTGGCGCTTAGAGGGTTAAGATATGTTTTTTCAAAGTTGAACTTGCATTCATATTACATGGCTTTCTAATCGTGTCTCTCTTGTGCGAAACAGTGATAGATGTCCCTCTGGAAAATGTGCGAAATAATGTGTTCTGTGTGAACGACTTAGTTTCAGTTTTGACGTAAACAAGATGTTCTCCACATTGATGTTCTCTTTTTCTGCAATATTTTTAATAAACAACACAGCAACGGCACATCTAGTGGCTTCAACTGGATAGGCTAATAAAAACAATATACAAATGACAATTACATCGTCTTCGCATCTCACGCACCACTGTTAAGGCTGCCTATTTAAAGCACACTTACAATTCGAATGCAACGTTTTTGCATTAAAATGTGGGTTTTTATTTTAAATTTAACAAATACTTGAAGGTCAAATTATTTTTTGGCAGCCCTAGTGGCCATCACAAAACTTAACATCTTGCACAGTTTTATCACAGGTAGAAAGCAAAATGTTTCAATATAAGCATTTCAGTCAAACGAAATTTAAGCAGTATTTCAATCATTTAACCCACGGGAGAAAATCAACACTTCACAACCCACTCAACCCAACCCAATCAGCCCAATTCCAAGCAAAAAATATGGATTTGGCAACTATGCATCCAACATTGTCAAGACAAGAGTAAGGAGAGATGACTGACAAATCATGCTGGAGGATTTGCTGCTCAGCACAAAATGTGCTCATATCTGAACTTGTAAGATGTGCTCCCTTTATACGGAGTACGTGTGATCGCAAAATTTAAAGTGAAAGTGAATAGCCGCTTATTTGAAACAGATTTAAATACTCGGCATATGACAGCAGCTTCCTGATGTGCAAAAAAAGTGTATTCAATATTAGAATGATTGGGTGAGCAGGCGGTAATGGCCTGGAATTCAGTGGGAGCGGGATGAAGAAAACAGTCCTTTGTATAGGGTTTAATACCAAAACACACACAATGAAGACTGTAGAAAGCAAAAGCCGAATCCCCGACATTTTGGGCGATTTAGAAATCCCAGCCGGATGCATTTTTGTTAGGTCCAAAAAGAGGATATGTCTGGGGAAAAGAGGATGTATGGTCACCCTAACTAACGTAAATCAAGCAAGCTAGTAGCCTATGCATAGGCCACAAAGTGTTGGTGAAATAACACATTAGCAGACCGGAGGGAATAATATGACATTTAGAAAACTTGCACAAAATAAATTCAAGCACTTTCAAGGACCTGTTTCTATGTATGTTTATTTTCAAAATCTTTACAGGGCCTTGAAAAAAATTTTTTCAGATTCACAAACTTTCAAGGATTTCAAGGACCCATTGGAACTGTGAAAATAACAAGGAAATCACAATCACAACAAATAAAAAGAAAACAATCCTCTAAACAGTCTATCATTACTTTATAAATATTAGTATATATATAAACATACACTTCCACTGACTGATATAAAAATAGCAACGTACAGTATCAAAAAACAGGAATATTAGCCATAAATACATGATTTTTAGACCAAATACCATCATTGTGATACAGAGATACAGAACTAACTGAATACATACTTGGCTTTTATGTATTTTTTCAATGTAAAATATATTTTGTACAGATAATTGGGTCAATAAATTAGAGTAGATGTGATGTGAAGAGTTATATAAAGAAAGAAAGATTATGAAGAAAAATAGATTATTTCACTAAAAACACAATCAAAACATGACGCTACATGGAATATTATTTTTTTCTTCAAAAATTAACTGTGATGGAGAGTTTCCCTAGAATCTCAGAGCCTCCAGTTAATTTAAGACACATATCTTCAACAAGAAACACAAAAGCACATTTCCGTGCTAAAAATCAACCTCACTGTCGGTGGGGAGAGGAGGAAGATTCCTTTCCGTGGGACAACATCGGTCCACACCACCATAGAGATGAAGATCACCACCCAACAGCCCGTCTACGGACTAGTGGACATTGGTACTACTTGATTATTAGCAGAGACGGCGGCACAATACCAACCAGTTCACTTACACTGAACCTGGAGAATTCATCAACAGTGAGTATAAATGACCAAACAGACAAAAATGGGACCACTACCACCTCCCAATCAACCCATATGTAACATACTCAGAGATACAAAATGGCCTTGACTTCACAAAGACTTCACAAACAATAAAAAAAAGAGTATAAAAACAAAAACTAAATGAGACTTAGGAAAATTATTGCAACTAGGGAGACAGATTTTGAAACTGGCCTCCTAGAGATGAGACCTACTGAGATGGAAAAAGAAATGGATGTGAATACTGTAGGCCCTGCAAAATCAGTACAAACATTACAAAATTATGCAATGCAGTGCAACCAGCAATCTTCCATCACTCGGCAGATTGCAAACGCCAGAAAATCTTGTAATGCAGTGGCACATAGTACTCGCCCAACACACAGCAGAATAGACTGCTCACCTATCTTTTTGTCAGATGAGTCTGAGGAATCCAACCCAATTCTATTTTCAGAACACTTAGTGGGTTCCATCAAACCACCATTCTCATCAGCACTGTTCATAACAGAAAACAAAGCTCTCGCTGAAAAAGAAAAAATGCACAGTCAGCAGAGAGAGTAGTTACAACACATGAACAGTCACTGCAGACCGACATGGTAGTTCCCATGACACCCAGTACACCACAGACCCCTATACCAATGGGCAGACCAAGCAGGCATGTGAATACAACCAAAAAACACACAGACTGAAATCTGAATCTCAAAAAGATAGATGTAATGTAATTGTGATTCGAATACCATCTTTCAGTATCCCAGAGCTCCAAAATGACAGCTTCCCTGGTGCAAAGTTTCAACAGGCTGGGAACTTGATGGAAAGAGCAACCATTGCAGTGGACATGAGATATTGATACTATGTTTTGGAATTAACAGAACACAGAGATGTAGGCTAACAGTGAAATTTCGAGGGCCTACAGGATGGCACACAATCCAATTTCCAAAGGACGAGCATTCACACTTGGAAGCAGTGAATAAATGCATCAGTGACAATGTGAATTTCAGAGTTGCACTGCCCTCTGCTCGCTTCATACACTGGACTACAGCCACAGCCAGGGCTATGCTTAAACAGAAATCAATAGCTTATATACTAACATTGAAACCCAAGCAGACATAAAAGCAGTCAGTGAGTGCATGCAGAAATTCCCAGATGCGAAGAGACCAGACAGGTACATATTGAAGTTAATATAAATTAATCTCACAAAGAATGACTTTGAATTCAATTTGAAATTCCACCTCCAAATCAAAAGCCAATACAATGGGTAAAAAATTTGCACCTTCATATGCAAATATCTAGATGGCATCTTGGGAGGAATCGACACTCTCTTCTTTTCTGCTGAGACATTTTCGTTTCCTCAGTGATATCTGGAGTATGTTCATTGCATTCAGGACACACCTGAACCAGCACCAAGGTTCAATTAAAATACAATTTGAGTGAATCTTCTGGATGTGGTTAAGTTCAAGAGCCCAGAAAGTTTACAGAATGTGCCAACTGCATTACAAGGTTTTCTTTAAACCAACAGATACACATTCACTCCGTAAAAGCAGTTTCCATCCCAAACATACTTTCTGTGGCATCTTAAAGTCACAGTTGTTAAGATTCCACAGGATTTGTTCACAAGAATCTGAATTCTTATCTGGGCCCGTATGTATAAAACTTCTCAGATATGCTTTTAAGAATAGTCTTAATCTTTGTCTTAAGTGTCAAAAAATTCTTAGTAAAAAGTAGGACTTTTATAAGAGTAGGAGACTTTTATAAAGAACGAAATATTAATAACTGATTTTGTTGTTCTCAATGTGACAGAGTTTGCCACTTTAGTGATCCTGTCACTAGATTTAGTGACTTCCTCACACCTTTTGAAATTTTTTTTCAAAAGCCTAGAAACAAAATCATATTCTTGGACAAATCATACCTAGATTCAGAGACCCTTCCACTGATCTATATTTACATTTATATAGATCAGTGAACTCGCCATTATGATGTCATCTAGCAACATTTAACGACTAGCTTAGCTATTTAAATAGCAATTAAAAACAGTTTTTTTCCTCATATTTTGATGGTTTTGTGAAATATGAGGTCATTAAACCCTCCACACATCACTTTTGGTCACTGTTGTGTTTGGTGGGGTTAGTGCCACAATATTTAACACCTTACTTACTGTGTCATCAGCAGTGCATTGATGCAGTTTTCCAATTTTCCAGCCCAAAAATGTAATTACTACCTTCATTTCTACAGTTAAGAGCATTGATTTGTACAGTGAATATAGTTTTTTACATGATCAGTCATAAAAAAAAAAAAAAAAAGTATCTTCACGATCAAGTTTGTATCATTTTATCAACTCCATATCATCATATAACTCCAATGCATCACATCTTCATTGCAAAGTGTGCGTCCTCCTCTTTGCTGCCATCCTGTTACAACTAACTAGGTTAGGAGAACTCTCCAGCTCTCTTAAATAATTTAGGAGCTGAGACCTAGTCTTAACACTTAGGAACCTTTATTCTATTCTTAAGTCTAGGAATAAGAGTAAAATGGCATCATTCTTAGAATTTTGACACACTTAAGACTAAAATTTTACTCTGAGCGGCTTTATACATACAGGCCCTGATCTCTTTTGATCAGTCTTTTCACCCTGACAGGTCCAGACTCAAATCTATTACAGAATCAACTAGAACATAATAAAAATTTTCTTAAGATTCAAACCATTCTGTATATCTCTGATTCAGCAATATAAGAAGTAATTCAACAAATAAGTCCCTTCTGCCATACATTAGATTCTAATTCAACATGGAGTCAGTAACAGTGATTCTGTTTTGAGAGACATTGTGAAAGCTATCACAAGCTGCATTTCCATTACAGATTTGTGCAAACTTCTGTGATATTTTATAAATGCTGATTAAAAACCTATTGCAAAATGATGCCATTTCTATTAACCAATGTTACGCAACATAATTGTATCCTCTTGCAGTGAGTCATGCCAACGGATGTTGGTAGGTTTATGTACATTGCAGCCACCACATTAGCCATTTTTAATCAAAGGAGACATAGGTGTGTATTTTAAGCACAGCACAGATACAAGCTATAAACACAAACATTGACTAGAGTGGCAGTGATCAGCCCCGGTGGCCGTGTCAAAGCCGTAATGCGCCGCAGACCAGTTCGCTGTAAATAAGGGATTATTCAAGCATTAATGGCAAGGAAAGCCCCTTATACTTGAGAGCGGCTACGCATGAGGTGTTTCTTGGAGGTTATAGTACATTAAAGACTGATCATGTGATTATGTATGCCAGGTGACCTGTAAATTTGAAAAACTGTTTCCATTGCAGTTTTGTGAAATATTCCTTCTTCGAATAGCCTGAAAAACCACCCTATGAAGAATAAAAAACATTTCCGATATATGAGAGTTTTTGTGACATTGACGTGTTTCCATTGGGTGTATTTTCAATTCGCAATTTCAATTTGCTAAATTCAAAGGGTAATGAAAACTCAGCTACTGAGAACAACTTGATGTTGAAAATTACTGGTTTAAAGTTCATAAATATATTTCACCATTTTTCCAAGAATGGGTTACAGAATTGGGGAGGTGGCAGTATATGAAAAAATGAATGTTTATGAGCGATGGTGGGATAAATATTTGCCGTTTCTTAAGGATGCTAAGTGAAGTTCTTGTAATGAGACATTGTAAAAGTGTAGATAATAAGTTCTGCTTCTGATGATCATGCACACTCAAGACCATACCCTGTCTCAGGAGAAACATAACCCCACTAATAACCTTTAACAGATTTAACTATGTTATCATTCTGCTGCACAATGTGCACATTGCTCAACTGTGCACTGATTGATCTGTTTTCATATAATGTAGCTATGATTGCAACTTTGTGGCCTTCTGACTTCTCATGCATGCTAATCTGTTCTATTGATTTTTTCCAGTTTTTAAAACCAGCACTGACAAAAGCTGCTTATGCACTCTTTTCCTGCCTTAAAGTATTTGAAGCAGTGAAAACACAGAACTCCATCAACACCCTGACTAACATGCAGTCATGGGTACTTTTCATACCAAGATTTTTTGAATGATAATGTCTTATCACCAAGCACTTGCTTTTGGATGACTTGAGGATCTAAACTTTTTTTATTCCTATCTTCTGATGAATAATTTTGGTTACCAAACATTTGGTGCATCCCTGATGTTCCTGTAGTTCTAAACTAAATGTGTACGTGTATTTACTTATTTTAACTGCACAAAAACAGATTCAGTATTCCTTAAAAGAAATAAGAACAGTCAAATACAAACTCAAATATTATATAAACCTGCAATTATTAAATAAGTTAAATAAGACAAATGTAATTTATGTATTTAATCCCATTTTATTAATCAGTGTCTTTGCTACTGTCCTTTGATGATCCAAATCAACCATACTAAGCAAAAATGACACATTTAGGTTTCATTTCTGTTATTGCTGATTGGCGTTGAACTTTCTTCTTTGGCGCCATATTCTTCATGCAGTTTGTTTGAGCTGTACCCTGATTTGAATAGGTGGGGGACATCAGAAATGATAGAGATGAACTTCCCTCTAATAGTGAGCAGCTTTGGTGCAATCTTTCATATTAAGAAAAGCACCAAAGTGTCTTAGTGCCTGTATATAATTTGCTGACTGGTCGCAGACAACACATTTTACCTGCAGGGAAATCAGGAGTAACATATAGGGATAACACCCTATTTTCTTTAGATATGGTGTGTAGGGAGATCCACTCCTCCTGGAGACAGCTGTCACACCCTTTGGACTGTTTTGTGTGTTTTTTCCCCCCGTGTATGCCCTTATTTGGTCTTCCTGTTCCGTTTTCAGTCATTACGTCACTATCTAATTGTTTTCACCTGTCCTCCCCTGATTTGTCTGTGTATTTAAGTTTGGTTGTGTCCACAGTTTGTGGTTGGTTATTAAAGTCATTCATTCAGTCATTTTGTTTTTGTCATTCAGTTATCAAGTCTCAAACGTTGTGTTTGCGTTTGGTTTCCTGCTGTTTCCTGCCTGTTCCTGTTCTCGTTTTGTATTATTTAATAAAATCACATGTTCAGGATCCCTCACTCTGCCTCCTCATTCCCTGCAAACCACGCCGTGACAACAGCAGCCCTCTTCCCCAAGAATATTTTTGTTACATTCTTTACTGTTTACTATTGTTCCTTGTGTTAAATTCTTTACTGTTTATTGCTGTATTATAATTCTTCCTTGTGTTTTTCATTTATGTCTTATCATTTGCTAATGAATAAAATCAAAACCAAGCCTTCTTTTATCTTGTTGAATACCTTGTTTTGAATTATGGAAATAAAATAAATGAATGAATGTTTTTATTATTGTTGGATTATTTCTGTGTACATGAGTACTCTCATTAGCTGGGTTTCCATTCAAAGTTGCGAATTTAACTTGTGCACAAAAATTGGAATATCGCATAGAACATTTGCGAATAATCCATCCAACAAATAAAAGAGAACAAAATCATCACTTTCTGATAAACTGACATTATTCAGTGGTTTCTCTTACTTTTATCAGTAATATATAAAGTAATTTTCATATATAATAAATGTAAATGTGATCATTTTTTTCAGGCAGATAGATGCTGTTTGAAAACACAGTCTTGTAAGACAGTTCTGGGAGAAGGGATGGAACGATTACCGGTTTAATGATAAACCCAGATAAAATGTCCTGGCGGTTAGTGTTATTGATTAAAATGTAATTATCACTAAAACTGTTAAAATTTTGGATAGTTGCTTTTTGCACTAGATGATATGGCGGTAGGCAGAGACTGCACTCATGAGATTTTTTAGCCATCTAAGAGGACCAAATTGGAGGTCTGGTCGGATTTTGGCATTTTACAAGAGTCCTGAGGAAAATTTAACTAAGGACGGTCACCCTGTCTGCAGATCATGCAAGAAAAGTCGCTGCAAAAGGGGGAAATACATAAAATTTGCTGAGACATCTTGATCACCACCCATCGTTATACAGCGAATGCAAGGTAAATTAACCTCAATACCAAAACTAACTTTGGCAAATAATTGAACAAAAAATATTGATTAGAGATTACATATTTCATTATCTCACTTGTAATTAACGCAAAGCTTCTGCAAAGATAAGTATGCAGCAAGTAGCTTTGAGTCAAGACGAATGAATACGTCTAAACTGTTAAGGTTGACATTTATAAAAGAATGTATTGCATATTCTTAGTGAACTTATTACACCGATTTTTTTTTTTTTTTTTTTACCTGTAATATAGAATTACGGGGACATGAAATATTGGATTTAGATTACTGTTTTTATCATCTGTCAATCATCTGTTTATAAATCAAAGCAACTGTCTTGACAATATGATCACTACAGCAATATTATAGTAGTATGAACACTAAATTCCTGATTTCATTTTCAATACAATCCAAAACTGAGATGCAAGACGGCACGTTGCATTTGAATGAAGGAGAATGTTTAAAAAAATGCTTAAAAAAAGTGCAATTGTATTTGTTTGTTGTTTTTCAAATATAAAACTTAAAATGTTTTCAGTCTTTGTATCACTTCTTTTTGAAAGTTTTCATCTCATTTTAACAAAATCGTCATAATATTGATAATCATGATAACTTTGCTCACTATAATCGTGATATGAAATTTTCATACCGTTACATCCCTATCTGCAAGGCAATTATACAGAAATACTTTGATGACAGACTTTGCTCAGGCACTTCAGAACAACCGTAACAACATTTCAGATGCTGTGGAATGAGATCGGTCCATTGGTTAGTCAGGTTTTGCCGTCCCATAGCATGAAGTCATGACTTTTTTTTGATGTATATAGGGGTCATTTTTAGACTATGGGCACTTTTATGTTCTTTGGTCATATTTTTAAAAATACATATAATTTTGGACAAATTCCTCTTTCTTTGTCAAACTAATAATAAAACAAACTTTAAAATTATTTACTATCTTTCTATTATTTTTTCATACTTTTCCACCTTCTTATAGGTGTTTCAACAATAAAAAAACTACAGTTTCACGAATTCGCCTGCCCATCCAGTCCTGATGGGCAATGGTAAACAAACTTGGCTTGCTGTCCTTAATGGAGGCTCGAACCCGAGGCTTGGTTTGAGTGCAGAGTTCAACCCCCCATTGCGATATTATCTAGAGGGAGAATAACAGAAACAGAGGAGGAGAAGGGGAAGTGGAGGGATGCCGGAAAAACTAAAGCTGGGATGGTGCAATGAGAGCTGCTTATATAGGCTCGTAATGATGATTGACAGGACTGAATGATTAAGCTCCTCCCGAACCTACGTCTGGAACTTCATTTAAAATATGATTTATCTGGTAACTGTTAATGTACCTGAATTAAACACCAGTAAAAGAATTAAAATACATTATAGTATTTAATGCAAGACCACTATTAATATTACATTTTATACAAAATATAGCTGTCACACAGTATTGGTGTAATTTCACCACAACACTGTAATGTCCCTTTAAAAAGTTTGTCTGAAAGATTGTTTATCTGGTTTCTATGGAAATATTTAGTGACATCAGAGCACATGATGGACATGGAGGGAATTTAAATTTTCATCAACAATAAATGAACAAAGATCAAGCTAAATATTGCTTGATCAGTTATTAAGATATTTATTCTACATCATTTCCAAACATGCTGTACTTTCAAGGGTTTTTAAAAAGTTAAGTTAAATGAGTATTTTGCATATATGACATGCAGAGTATTAACTCAAACAGTGAAGCTATTGTCTATTTTTTCACAACAAAACTACAGAAATGTCATTTCCACCACACTGCCCTCTCTGGTGGAAATGACAGCATGTGGTGGAAATGACATTTATGGTTACAAATGACATTCATGCTTAAAAATTGATCTATTTTTAAGATGCCACCTAAGACAACAAAAGAAAGGTCACAGGTCTATAGGAACAAAAAAATAAAAGCTGACCCTGACCTCTCACAATTATATAGCCTCATAATTATCTCACAATGTTGAAATATTGATGCATCATTTATTTTGTCAGTTATTTACAGTATGCACTGTAACCGTTCTGCGAGACAAATCCGTTTTATACATCAAGCTCAGCCGTACACTAAAAACAGGTGTGGTTATGTGTAATGAGTGTGATGTATTTTCTAATAAATATCTCAGCTGTTTTCCTACATTCATGCTAATTCATTGTTATTTCCACCATGGCCCAATCATTTCCATCATCACACACATTTTTTAAAAATATTTTAAAAGTTCTCATCGCACATTAAAAATGTATCCACAATTTATGAGATCATGCTGCAGTTATTTATTATTTAATAAGCTCTTACCCAAACAAATATTAAAATTTCAGAGTGTGATAGGTGTACAGTTCTGCATTTGGTCCTTAGAGCGGTTAATTTATCTAATTGACAAATGTATAATTATTGTACATTGTGGAAAAACTGGTAAAACTATTTACAAAAATGATCTTAGACAATTCTTGAGTGGCATAAATTTTTCTATTTTTAAATAACAGCTAAATATATTGAGATGTGGTGAAAATGTGTTCATTGCAGGTCGGAAAAAATGTAAAATATTAACAGTTTCTCTTGTAATCTAAGTTTGTCTTCTTACAGACCTTAAAACTAAACAAATTATTTAAACTTATGAGACTGTGTTACGTGACTTTTCAATCTTTTTAATTCAACTTCACAAGGCTAAAAGTGCCCCTAGTTGAAGAAACGCCCATAGAGGAATTTATTTGGCAAATGCGTTCCCATCTCGCATTATTCGCATTAACCCTTTTCCGCACAAGTCCAAAAACACCTCAAGCGAGCGTAAAAACGTATTTTCGAATTAAGGGATTTTTTTTTTAAATGTGGCATTTTAATAACGCGTTTCTGATGCGATACTTCAAAATGCGCGTAAACACAGGGTGATGGAAACAGCTATTGTCATTCCCTCCAGTAACACACAAACAATTGTTCTTGAATTTCACTGACTGATGTTTTATTCAGAACATCAATTCATTCACCATAACATGGATGGCAGATGAAGATATCAGACGCAAAACACCAGACATAAGAACTGAAAACAAATACATTACAAACAATCAGTGTGTTCTTTGACTGACTCAGTCAATTTCAAATGGCTGTATTAATAGTCACAAGTGTTGCTAAATATCATCCCAAACTCAAATTAACACCACACAGATCATAAACACGTTACATAAACACAATCACACTAAAAGTACAAACATCAAAAACATTTAACATAATTAATATTACATGTCAGTCACAAAGAAACCAAACACAAACATACCTCATTATCTGCTTACAGGAGAGATGATTCAAAGGGAACATCAAAGACACTTTCATTGTTTTACATTCTTTTAAGCTAGTTATGCTAGTGAGTGAAACTTCATTACGCACAATGTGAGATTGTGGCTGTATCTGAAATCGCCCCATACCCTCATTCACTGTTCCCTACAGTAGTCCACTAATACAGTTCACTTGACGGATTGCATGAAGATGAGCGAGTGAATACGGATACCCAGTGTTTCAGAAGGGATGGGTTTTTTTTAGTGCTTTGCTGGTTGATAAAAATAAAATTAATAAAAATAAAAATGCTGACAGTGTGTTTGCATAAAGAAAAGTAATTATAGCCAATTTTTTTCTCAAAATAGAACAGTTGTTGCTTTACTATGTCATGCTTACAAGAAATAAAATCTTTCATTGTTATTCAAAAATTTTTTACTTTTATGGACTTTTTAATTGAGATAGGACAGTACAGAGATGACAGGAAAGCCCTGGGAGGAGAGAGGGGAACAGGATCATTAATAGACCTCAA
Organism: Labeo rohita; assembly: GCF_022985175.1. Lineage (NCBI taxonomy): Eukaryota > Metazoa > Chordata > Actinopteri > Cypriniformes > Cyprinidae > Labeo > Labeo rohita. The sequence continues at coordinate 1,797 of NW_026129820.1, read as the reverse complement.
GACAGGAATCGAACTCGCAGTTGCGCTATATGTCAACACACTAACCATGACTTTCAGAGAAGAATTGAGACGTGTTTTTCTTACATAGCTGAAAACTTGTAAGTCAACAGTCCTATAGCCCTCTCTACTTGTGTGGGACTCCACTTACCGGTAAAGTGCAATGTCAGAATAATAATACAAGTAACTCACAAAACATTTAATGTAAAAACGTCTCAGGTTACGTATGTAACCCTGGTTCCCTGAAGGGAACGAGACGCCGCGTCGAAACGCTAGGGGAACGCCTCCAGCGTGATCGCGCTCTGAATCACGTGTAGAATCAAACCAATGAAAGAACGAGACGTCATAGGCGGGTGACGTCACTGACCAGGAAGCATAAAAGCACGTGCGCCAGAACGAGCGTCAGCTTCCAGGAGAGAAGCAGCGCTCGCAGGGACGCAGGAGGATGGCTACGAGACGCGGCGTCTCGTTCCCTTCGGGGAACCAGGGTTACATACGTAACCTGAGACGTTCCCCTTCAGGAACTCGAGCCGCGTCGAAACGCTAGGGGAACGAGATGCCCACGCCGCCAGACTCCCAGTCCCTGCCTAGGATGTGCTAGGACAAAGGACCGAGGAACCCGGGGAGACCCGAAGGTCAAGTTCATAAAACCTTACAAAAGTAAGGGGCGTGGACCACCCCGCCGCGTTACAAATGTCTTGCATAGACACCCCCGCAAGAAAGGCCTTGGAGGCAGCCATGCTCCGGGTCGAATGGGCTCTGACCCCTAGAGGAGGAGGAAGGTCAGAGGCCTCATACGCCAAGCAAATAGCGTCCACTATCCAGCGACTTAGAGACTGCTTAGAAGCGGGAAGACCCCTCTTAGGGGGGCCGAAACAGACGAAAAGTTGGTCAGTTTTTCTCCAACTGGCAGACTTATGGACGTATGTGTCCAGCGCCCGCACCGGACACATACAATTTAGCTTCTGCTGGTCAGAGTCCCGAAAGGGGGGAGGACAGAAGGCCTGAAGTACAACGGGCCGTGGTGTAGAGGAGGGGACCTTAGGAAGATAACCCGAACGAGGGTAGAGAAAGGCTTTAGAAAGGCCTGGCGCAAAGTCCAGAAAAGAAGGGGCCACAGAAAGGGCCTGAAGATCCCCCACTCTCTTAAGAGAAGAAAGTGCAATGAGAAGGACAGTTTTTAAAGAGAGAAACTTGTCAGAAATTCCTTCAATAGGCTCAAAGGGAGGCCTGCAGAGAGCCTCTAACACCACAGACAAATCCCAAGTAGGGACGCGAGGTCGTACCGGAGGCCTAAGCCTCAAAGCACCGCGGAGGAAACGTGTAACAAGGGGGTCCTTACCCACGGAAAAACCACCAAGAGGGGCGTGGTAGGCCGCAATGGCCGCCACGTAGACCTTCAAGGTGGAGTGGGATAACCCTGCGGATAGCCGATCCTGCAGGAACTCCAGCACTGAACCGACTGGGCAGTTAACTGGGTCTTGCTGGTGGCGTCCGCACCAAGAAGTGAAAAGTTTCCACTTCAAGGCGTACAGTTTCCTCGTAGAGGGAGCTCTAGAATGGAGGATGGTCTCAACAACCTCGGTTGAGAGACCGGAAGCTAAGAGGTGAGCCCCCTCAGAGGCCACACCCAAAGCTTCCATAGCTCCGGCCGGGGGTGAAGGATGGAACCCCCTGCCTGTGAGAGGAGATCTCTCCTGACGGGAATCTCCCAGGGAGAGCCGTCGAGGAGCGAAATCAGGTCCGAGAACCATACTCGGCCCGGCCAAAACGGGGCTACTAGAAGAAGGGACACCCCGT
>NW_026129819.1:22280-35493 GCF_022985175.1 Labeo rohita | reverse complement strand
ACTATGATACTGGGTTTGAAATCAAATGTTTGCATAGTTATGACAGAAACAATAGCATCAAACAATGCCTTGGAAAAAACGATCTTAAAAAATAAGGTTTATGAATAAACCCAAATAGGAAACAAAACAGTTATCGAATAAGCATGTGTCCTATTCTGTGTCCTAAACTCCTGAAACATTGGTGTCTCATTTTAGAGCAGTCAATGCAATTTATGAAAGAAGTCAATTAAATCTGTAAGTGGGGGTGGGTGTGTGAAAAAATTCAGATGTAACCCCATTTGTAATCACTGACATTTTTCAAAAGTAACTGTAATTTAATTACATATTTTTTTGTCAGTAACAGTAACTATTTACAATTACATTTATTTTGTATATTATGTAATAATTAAATTACATAATTCTGTTACATGTAACTAGTTACTCCCCAACACTGGTCACAGGATGCTGGAGTCTCAGGCTGAAGGCTGGGAAACACTCTGATCACGGTCAGTCCATTGCAAGACTGACAGACACACACTCACACTCATATAGACAATTTAGTGTCTCTAATTCACCTGTGCTGTATATCAGAGTGTGGGAGAAACCAAACTGACACATGGAGAACAAGCAAACCCCACACAAAAAGGCCTCCAGACTCATCAGATGGATTATCCAGAAAAGAAAACAAAAAGAAAATATAGCTGCAAGCAGCAATTGCGGGGCCAAGCACAAAAGAGGCAGAATGAGGAGTTAAGCACGGCAAGGAGCAGCAGACCGACTACAACAGTGAGTAACTTAAGCCATTTTAGGATAATATCAGTTGAAATGGCTGAAAAATCATAAATACAACCAGTCGTAATAAAATTTAATGGCTTATCACTTTTGACCAACAGGTGGTGCTGTTTTCAAATTGATGTGACGTGTTCTGTGTGAAATGACAATGACACACACAAAGTTTGCCGTCATTATGTCAAAGCTTTGCAGAGATACAGCCTCAGATGTAGTTTGGCATCTTTCCAGCAAATTTGTTGATGCGCTAAATGAAAACGGTTTTGTATATCGACACGAAATTCATAACTTTTTGCCAGCATAGTCTGAAGATGATCTGAGTCAAATTTGGTGAAGATCGGACTAACAGTCTGGGAGGAGTTCGAAAAAGTAGGTTTTGTACATTAATCAAAATGGCGGACAGGAAGTTTGGCCAATTTCGGCATAATGGGTATGAATGTTCTCGACTTGACCCAAGGAATCTATTGGCGTCAGTTTCATTCCAATAGGCTAATGTAAACAGAAGTTATTAGCATTTTTGTAAATTTCATTATTAATGTTTAGTGAATGGCGTATTACTTCTGACCCATAGGTGGCACTGTTACCAAATTGATGTGGCTTGGTCAGAGTGTGGTGACAATAGCACATATAAAATTTGGTGTCAATATGTCAAAGCTTTGCAGAGATACAGACTCGGATGCAATTTGGCATCTTTCCAGTAAATTCGTTGATGCGCTAAACGAAAACGGTTTCGTGTATCGACACAAAATCCATAACTTTTTGTCAGCATGGTCTGAAGATGATCTGAGTCAAATTTGGTGAAAATTGGACTAACGGTCTAGGAGGAGTTCGAAAAAGTAGGTTTTCAACATGAATCAAAATGGCGGACAGGAAGTTCAGCCAAAATTGGCAAAATTGGTATCGGTGTTCTCAGCACGACCGAAGGAATCTATCAAAATCAGTTTCATTTCAATAGGCTAATGTACGCAAAAGTTATTAGCAATTTTTGAAATTTCGTTATAACTTTTGACCACAAGGTGGCACTGGCCCCAAAATTTTTATGTACATTCAGGGCATGGTACCGAACATTTTTGTAATTAATGTCGAAACGATACGCTAATCGGTTCTCAAGATACAGCATTTTAAAGCTAAATTCAAAATGGCCGACACCCAAAATGGCTGACATGGGAAAATTGGATATGGTTCGACTCGGTATGACACACCGAATCTAAAGAGACCAGTTTTGTGATTTTTGGACAAATCATTCAGACGTTATAAAGAAAAATAGCCATTTTTCGTATCTTCTGACCACTAGGGGGCACTGCACCGAAACACTGCAGGTAGGCTCAGGTCATGCTTGTTATAACACACACCAAGTTTGGTGTCAATATGCCAAACTGTTACGGAGATATAGCCTCACATTGATTTTTGCTAGCTTTTCGTAGAATTCTTTCGCGTGTTATTCGTGAACGGCTGGACGAATCGACTTGAATTCCATAACTTTTTGCCAGCATGGTCTGAAGATGATCTGGATCAATTTTTGTGACAATCGGTGCAACGGCCTAGGACGAGTTCGAAAAAGTAGGTTTTACGAACAATTGAGAATAGCGAAAAAAACTAAACCTTACGATTTTTGAATTTTGGTGTCCATTCAACTCGGCATAAGCCAAGGAATCAGAGGAAAACAGAATTTAGTTAGAAGTACTCAACACTAACTGTTAAAAAGACATAGTAGCAAACTCCTTTAAAGGACAACATGGTTGGCTCTTAAAATAACCTTTGGGTTCGCTGAACAAACGATGAGACTTTACTTTGAGCTGGTGTATTTGGTCACAGCCTTTGTGCCCTCACGGCGTGTTTGGCCAGTTCACCGGGCAGCAGCAGACGCACGGCGGTCTGGATCTCTCTCGATGTGATGGTGGAGCTTGTTGTAGTGAGCGAGACGAGACGATTCACCGGCGATGCGCTCGAAGATGTCGTTGACGAAAGAGTTCATGATTCCAATCGCCTTGGAAGAGATTCCAGTATCAGGATGAACCTGCTTCAGGACTTTGTACACGTAAATAGCATAACTCTCCTTCCTGGATCTCTTGCGCTTCCCAGCAAGCAATTTTGTGTTTAAAAGACGTCTATTAGCCGTTCAAACATAGCCCTGATGTCTAGAATAAAACAAGGCAAAATTTGGGCTGTCAGTGAAAATTTAATAGACGTCTAACTATAGCCCAATAATAGACTAGTCATCAAATAGACAGCTAATTAACGCCTACATATATACATCTAAAACACAACAAAAAGGCCATCCATCCAAACAAACTACATATACAGCTTTTATTAAGAAAAATAACATTAACAACTTAAGACAATACAAAATTATAAAAATGCAAAAGAATTAATGACAAAATAAAATATTATAAATACATTACACTTAAATATAAATATTATGATAAAAATATGGAATTTAACAACTTAAGATAATAAAAAAATCATAAAAATGAACAATATATACATTTTAAATACTTATGATATTTAAAAGAAATAAACCAAAACAAATCAAGAGCATGTTATCACACTTAACATTAAAACATTGTGGATAAATGACAATTAAAAAAAAAAAAAAAAAAAAAAAAATCATTTTTTTGGTTTACTTATTTTAACAAATAAAACAACCAACAGTGAACTCAAAGGAAACATACTATGTTGTTTTTGTTGTTGCATAAAATGTTTCCCAACTGCATTCCTCAAATACAACTCTGTTGCTACGGGGAAGTTGGTCATCACTGCATCTGCCAAATAAGAAAAAAAAAAAAAAAAAAAATAGCATAAGAAAAGCTTTTTTGACACATTTTTTTTTTTACTTTAATTTCACTAATTGAGACAGAGAGTCATTCTCTTTTACTTGGATGCACACCAAACACAAAAACGATGTATATATTGTGCATCACCATTTAGTGTGTAAAAAAAAGAGAGAAGCTCTCTGGTAAATGTTGTGTTGTATATACACACCACTAATGACTGAGAACAGTGCAGTCTTTTCAAATGACTCCTTCTGCAGTGGACCACCTCCTTAATGTTGAATTTGGACATGAGGGAATTTTTTAAACCCTAAAATATAATACAGATTGAGGTGGTTAACAATTGCAGACAAAGTTTGACATTTTAAAATGACTAGTAAAGGAATTATTTTTTACATTTCTGATTTGCACTGTAACTTATTAAAGTGCCTCTATTATGCCTTTTCAAATATGACCTTTCATGCAGTGTGTCATGTAGCTGTATGTGAACATAAACTATCTGCAAAGTTGTGAAGCCGAGAGTGCACGATAAATAAAGTTATTGTCTATAAAAAACAAAACAAACAAAACAAAAAAAAAAAGTCGGCTCACATTTGCCTGAACGAGTCATCAATAATTCTGTTACGGTCATACGTCACAAAGTAACACATTTGCATAATGTCCGCCCACGTTCTACATCGAGAACAACTTGTCCACCCACAAACAGTAAAATTTCCATGTGGTTTACATCACATGCAAATTTACACGTACATTATACAGAAGACGCTGTATCCTACGCTGTGAGTAAAATTGTTTTATATTCACTTCCAAAAGATGATGAATCTACAAAGATTGTATTTTCTGGCGATCATTCAAAATACGTAGTTGTGTATGTTATGTTGTGTAACAACCCTGCACATGTCTTGCTAACCAGCTAAAGCACACTTGTGTAGTTCTGTTGTTCATCTGTGGACCCACTGTAGTCTGACAATTTGTGATTGATGCAGTTTGACTGTCTGTCTGTCTCATTGTTGGAGTAATGATAAATGATGGTGCACAAAGTGGCTTTCACACTGAATGCAGAAAGCGCTGTGCTATGAAACCCATTCGTTTCAATTTCTTCTGCCGCGTGAGGACGGCTTGTTTCTGCCTCGACCAAAGCGCACACCGCCGACAAAGTTCAAATGAGTTGTTCAAATGAACTTTAGCCGCTGTGCTCTGAAAGCCGCCTTAATGCATTATACAATGTTGGTTCGCTTACATAAGCAAATTGCGAGCACTTTCCACGGTAGACCGTGCTAACTTGTCTATCAGCCACTTCAGCCGTTTTATCAGACTCTGGTTTGAATTTGTAAGGTAAAATCGATGCCATCTTTTCTATGTATTGACAAGTTTCCAGGGCTGTCAGTCAGTTATGGCAATGGGCGTTTTGTTCTTCGACACGCTGTACGTGGTAAACCAATCATAAAGGACTGCATCATCTGACCAATCACAGCAGTGAGGGCTCACGGAAAGGAGGAGTTTAGAGAGACTGATTCTTTGAACTGCTTCGCACGAGTCGTTTATGAATCATTTAGAAATGTGGTAAAATTAAATCTATTTTTGGAGAAAACTGAAGTGTTTTTTGACTTTGCATACATGTAAGCCTGTTTTGGGAGTCTATTAAAACAATATTAGCAACATTTAAAATGGCATAACAGGGGCACTTTAAGTATTGACACCACAATGTTTGAATGTGGCACATTTTGAAGACTTTACCTTTCCAGCATCCTTTTGGCACTGTCTTTGAGGTTTCTTCCTTCAATTCTGCACTTTAACAGCTGAATAACACATGCCAATGTCAGGCAGATAGTATTATATGCATCAGTGTAAAAGTGTCCAAAATTGTCTGGCACAACTAATTTCATAACAACACAGTGATGCTGCTGTAACTAAAATGTAGCCCAGTACACACATTAACCTCAAATGTACATGAAATAATAAATTCATCCCTTGTTTTAATTACATTATGTTTTCTGATTGTACCGGTTACGTTTTAATGCTGCATTGCACATCTGAGCTATTTGCACTATTTTAATACTGCTGCAAACTTTTTATAATTGAACATTTTATATTGCAATTTGAAATATTTTTTATTTTTGAGCTTTAGTGTCAATTTGTAAGTTTCAAACTAAATCTTATTGTACTTGTACAATAACACAGATATTCTATTCCATTAGCTCATGCTTTCTCTGTATGTAACAAGCCATTGTTCAGTCATAAATTCAACATTATAGTTAAAATAAATGATTGACTTTGTCAACGATTAGAGCTCTAGTGAGGAAATGTTGTTTTGGAAAGTGTTTTGTTTTGTTTTTTTACACCATTGCTGTCCGGATCTCCTCATTTCCAACAGCTTTTTGCAGATGTAGAAACTCCTCAGTTTGTCCAATTCTTCTGAATGTGTGTTCACTGTATAAATTAATATAGATTAATCTTTTTCAAAGCAGTTTGTTCTGTTGTTTGATCTTTGGCCTCTTCTTGTGCTGTTTTAAAATCGCGTGAGTTTGTAAACGCATACAAATGATAAACTTTCACTCTATCATCTATTAAACTCTACAATTAATCCTCTGATCACATGTATGCTGTACCGTGGGGCCTAACATTAGTCCATAGGGATCACTATCATCTACAATCTGCTCCCTTCACTAAAATGTCACGATTCCTACACATGATAACAAATAATATATATAAACAATGAACACATATACTTACAAGACCAAGCAGGAATGTCCTTTACTGTTGTTTCCTGTTGCTTTCCCACAGGTAAACTTAATGTTCTCTTGTGTAAAAACAAAATTCACAAAGAAATTATCGCGGGATCTTGCAACAGTGATCTCTACTAACTTTCAAGTCTCGCGTTGCCAGTAGTCCTGTCTCAGTAGGGCTACAATTGCCATCTAGCGGTTCGGAATTGTAATTGCATATTTATTTATAAATGGAAAGACAGTCAAATTATATCGTATAATGTGTATGAATGTTACATTTAACAGCTTGTGGGATGCGTGACATCATATTATTGAATGCAATTAAACTTTTGAAACATTTAAATTAGCATTATTTTGGCATAATTAATAATACTATATGTAATAATGCTATAGAATAATGAAATAAAATATAAAATAATGCTAATTTAAATGTTTCAAGAGTTTACTTGCATTTAATAATAAGCTGCGTGGGGAAAAATGACATGTAAACAATTTTAAGACTATTGTGGCCATGCTCATTGCTGGTCTGATACTGGGCTATAGACAAACCATTAAAATTAGACCATTGCCTCGATTTCACCGGTTGGGCTAAAAGCAGACTGTACGTAGCCCATCCAGCTCAGAGCTAAATCTTGGCTACATATATACCATGTCATGAAATGACACTTATATCTTAGTAGATATTATTGACACTGCAAACATGATGGTATATCAACCATCTCATGCGCTGCCTGACCAAAAACTACAATCAATCAGTTTTGACTATGAGTGAGCTACAAATAACTGGTCTGACTACGAGCTAAATCTTGGCTACAAACAGGCTACACATAGAAACATGTCAAAGAAATGAAATCAAACACATTGTAAATGCTGTTCACTTTGCTTACGTGATGGAATATCACACATCTCACAAGTTCTTTTGTCAAAAAATGACACGTATCCAAATTCAAGGTTTTGGGGCTAGAAGGGAGAGGGTGCTCGCTGCAGAGCCAAATGGGAGGAGCTGGAGCTCTAGCTCCCCCTCGCTGAAGGTAATTGGTGGAGATAGAAACCTAACCACACCCTAACTCTACCCCTTACCCTATCCTAAACATAACTCCACCCATTAGTTCACAAAGAGGTGGAGCTGGACATCCAGAGAGGGAAGCTGGAAACCATTTGGTTCTGCAGTGAGCAGTACTTTGTGTGATTTTATGCACTGCCCTATGCTAATTTTAAAAGAGAAAACGGCAGTCTGTGATTGCTGTATCTCCATGGACCAACCCACAGAATGATTTCATTGGCCACAATAAAGCCAATCAGGGGCTTGAAAATGTAAATTCCTCCCACCGTCTCATGCTTGACGATTACCATCCACCATCCGTTTCAGTTCCTTTGTTTGAATTTCCCGTTTTTTTTTTTTTTTTTTTTTTTTTTTTTGTTTTGTTTTGTTTTTTGTTTGGTAAAATCAAGAGGCAACCTCTCGGTCTCCCTCTTGAAGCCAACACGGAAGTGGCTAAAACAATTCATCGACTGGCTGCAAAAGTGAGTCAATCCCATAAACTCCCCATGTTAACATGCCCAACTTCACAGAAAAAAAAAAAAATATATATATATATAGCCTGGTTCAAAAGTGGTTTTGGTCTATATGGCTAATTTTGCCCTTCATGTCAACTCTGAGGGGGGTGAATTACTCATCCATTATAACTCATCCATTTAATTTATATAAAGCCTTAAACTTCTGCACAATTTAGGGCATGGCCACTTAAATGGCAGGTGGATTGCCGCTGCTGTCACCACCGTCGCACTAGGCTGCATGGTTTCATGGTTTCAGCAACCAGCTCCACGCATATGGAAGGCCATTAGGGCCAAAACGTGTTGTACAAACGCGTTAACACGAAATTTTGTGCTGGCATTGAGCTTTAACACCATCTAGTGGTTGTTTTCTAATGATTTTTAATTTTTAAATTAATTTTATTTAGGTGTACATTTAATTACTGTTGTTGTTGGTGGTGGTGAGCGCGGTAAATTTGTGTTGTGGAGTAAATGGCGTAAATAAAGTTTATAGTGACCGAACATGGACTGCGGCAGAGAGATGTTTTGCCCGTTTTGTGGCAAACACATGAGCAGCTTAACGTGGTTGTGACGTCACTCTCCACCCCAGTTCGTCTAAATCACACAAAACTGGTGTCATTCGTTTGTGCTCGATTTGTGCTGGTTTGTGCCGTTGAAATGAACGCCAAATATATTTCCCCTTCTTAGAAATAACAAAAACAATTTGAGGCAGTGACGTCACTCTCCACCCCACGCCTTCCAAATCTCTCCAAACCGGTGCCGTTCCTTTGTGCTCCATTTGTGCCGCTAAAAGAAACCATGTAACCATGACCTCTTTTTAAATATAACGAAAATGTTACTGTCAACTGCATTTAGCGCCACTGCAGAGTTTTAAAAAAGTTAGTGTTCCTGCTGCGTTAAAATTTAAAATGTACTGTTTTCATTTAGTCTTTTCAAGTTATTTTTTACTAACTTCATATTTAAATTTGACTAAATAAAACATCGATTCTTAACGAACATTCGCTAATATTAATAAATTGTATAGCCTATATATAATTATATAGCCTAATTCAAAGCGCTCCCCACACAAAATGGCGTGTTTATTTGTGCTCGATTTGTGCCAGAAATCCTGGTTGTGACTAAAATTCGTCTTAAAATGGATATTTAAAGGGAGAAAACTTAAGCACTTAATATACCATTATCTATAGGAAACATGTAGCCTAAATGTAATTGCATGGCATGACTGCATTTTAATAGCTAATATGGTAAAGTTTTTCTGTCCCCCTTATAAACGATTTACCGCACTGCTTAAAAAAACGAAAAAGGGGCTCGTAGATAAAATAGACTCAAGCTATAGACTACTGAATGTGTGCATGGCAGGAAAAATTACCGGTCATTGGAAAAAGACTACAAGAAATTGATAGATACTACTGTAGCTAATCACAATCGCTAATCAATGAGGTAAATCTATATTTGTACATATTTGTATATATTTTAATGCATGTTGAAAAAAAATCTAAATGTAATGAAAACGAATGTTTTGTTGATGTTGTGAGTGCACACAAATCAAAGTAGACTCTTTGCAGTTCCGAATAATGTATTACTCTTACCTTTAGCAAAAATGATGGCGTATAGATATTAATTAAAAAATCGCAAGCGATATTGCCGGCGCCTCCATGTCTGCGTGCTGTAGTTTCCACACTCCTCATGGATTAAAATGCACCTAAAAGCGCACATTTATATGTGGAATGTTTAAATTAATATTGTGAAATGCATTAATTATTTTATATCTATAAATTTTATTTTAGGCAAGTGTTGATTTTGAGAAGGCTATCAGCTCACTGTCTGCTGCTGGCGGCTTGGTCGGCAAAGAAAAAAAAAATTTAACAAACATAAAATGTTCCAAACATATTTCTAAAATAATAAATACAGCCACTTTGCTATTAAAAATATTAACGAATATTCGTGGGGAATCTATGTTTGATATTCTAATTGCACAAATCGAACACCACGGAATTATAACGATTTTTTGTTAAAGTTAGTGTTCTGCCTTTAAATTTAAATTTAGTCAATTTGAAATATAAAGTTACTGCAAACTTGGAGCTGACAAAATGTAAAATTATAAGGCAGCATGAACACTAACTTTTTGGGGTGGAGAGTGAAATTTTGGTTATATTTAAAGAGAGGTTTGGAAGGCATGGGGTGGAGAGTGACCTCACTGGCCCATATTGTATTTGTTTTTTTTCTAACGAAGGGAATTAGGTACAATGTTTATTTTAGCGGCACAAACCGGCACAAATCGAGCACAAAGGAACGGCACCGGTTTGGAGAGATTTGGACTACATGGGGTGGAGAGTGACGCCACTGCCTCAAATTGTTTTTGTTATTTCTAAGAAGGGGAAATATATTTGACGTTCATTTTAACGGCACAAACTGGCACAAATCGAGCACAAACGAATGGCACCTTTTGGAGCGATTTCGACGATATGGGGTGGAGAGTTACGTAACAGTCCCAAACAAATATTTTACCCATTATATTTAAGAAGGGCTCGGAGATACCAGGTTTCTTTTAACGGCACAAACGGGCACAAATCGAGCACAAACGAACAGCACCGGTTTGGAGAGATTTGGAAGGCATGGGGTGGAGAGTGACGTCACTGTCTCAAATTGTTTTTGTTATTTCTAAGAAGAAGAAATATATTCGACGTTCATTTCAACGGCACAAATCGAGCACAAACGAATGACACCAGTTTTGTGTGATTTAGACGAACTGGGGTGGAGAGTGACGTCATAGCCCCGAAAATATTTTTGTTATATCTAAGGAAGGAAAACAGATACAGTATTTATTTTAACGGCACAAACGGGCACAAATCGAGCACAAACGAACTGTGCCGGTCTGGAGCGATTTGGGCAACATGGGGTGGAAAGTGACGTCACACGGTCAAAAAAATAATGTTTAATATCTTAAACACCAAACCAGCACAAACGTTCGTTTTTGTGGCACAAATCAGCACAAACGTAGCACAAACGAATGGCATAGTTTTGGTCATTATTTCTTTTTATGGGGTGCCAACTTCACGGAGGTGAGTGACCCTCGTTAGAATATTGAACACATTGATGCAGCATGTCTGGTGTTTCCGTCTGGTCTGCCTGCTTTAGAAACTCCAAACACCGACCACACGTAAAGCAAAACCATGTTAAGCTGCTCATGTGTTTGCCACAAAACGGGCAAAACATCTCTCTGCCGCAGTCCATGTTCGGTCACCATAAACTTTATTTACGCCATTTACTCCACAACACGAATTTACCGCGCTCACCAACAACACAACACCTTTCACCGCGTCACTTCCGGTGTGTGGTACATTCCCTTTCCGTAAAGAATCTGTCATTGTAAATTTGTTTCGGGACTGGTAAAAGTGTTTTGCGTCTTGTTAATTTTTTTTCTAAAATGTAAATTTGTTTCGTCCTTGGTAAAATCGTTTTCCCATGTAATTGTGGTTTATGATAGGTAAAAATGTTTTCCAAAATGTAAATTTGTCCCGAGCTTCATAAAAGTGTTTCACACTTTGTAATGTTGTTTTGCACTTCCCGGCCACCGTACATTACAGCACATAAGCATTTTTTAAGTATCTTATTTTTAATTGTATTTTTTTATATTTCGTTTTTAATTACACAATTACACAAAAGGTTAATTACACATTTTTCAAAACAGTATTTTTTATGCATGCTTATACTGTCATTTTTAAGCCATATTGCTTTACTGACACATTAAATAAAATATATCCTGTTCTCATAATTCAACCGCTATCCATGAATATTTGTTAACCCTTTAACTTTCACCCCTAAATGGAGGTAATGAAAAAATTAGTTAACTTAAAATTCTTATTAGTAGACATCTAATAAATTGCCTCAAGCTGTTTTTTTTTTACACAGTCCATGGTAAATCTCAATTTAAATTCGGATAACCATTTCAGTTATTTTGCAATAATAAACATTCCTTTAACTTTATTAGTATCTTGGATACAACTCATAACCTTCAGTGTCCACAAAGTTAAAATATATATATATATATATATTTTTTTCTGTATTATATGTATATATATATATATATATATATATATATATAGTTGAATGGCAATATATATGCTATACAATGTCTTTTACTGACATATCAACCGTACGGTCATGCATGATGGATAATTATTAGAAATAAACATTTCTGCATTTCTCTTATATTTTGCTATATTCCTGTTCTTTACCCTCTACCTATTTGCAACAACTTTATGGTTTTATCCCTACTTCCTTGATTGCTTGTTTGACCCTATTATCTGATGATTGACCAGTAACTACAGACACAGAGATGGGGCAGTATAGCTGTGGAAACATTGCTCTCTCATCCCTTCCTTTTTATAGATTTATTCCCTATCAAAGTTAGCTCAACCGCACAGTAGAGATATAAGTTAAAGGGATAAAAAGAGCCTTTTCATAACACCTTTACAATTTTTTATGATGAAATAACTTTGTGCATTGTTTCGCAGAGCTTTTCAAAGTTCAGTACATTCACACTCAAGACACCTTTTTCACATTTAATCACAATAAATAACATTATTACAGAGACTGTAACTGTTCTCAGTTGCTAAAATGTGTATTATATACAAGAAAAGAAGTGGTTCCAGCAACACACAAGTTTAGTTCCATTCTAGTTTGAAGTAGACTCAATACAAGTTCTTTGATGTTTTAAGTAAAGGGGCAGAATACAACAGACTCCCTGTGTACTGTTATGTGTGAGGGCCTAAGGCTCCCTCCAGGTACATGTCTGTGTGAAATGTATCAAGGTGGTGAAATTAGGGGTGCTGCGAAAAGCTGTCCTTGGGCTTTGGCTGTTTTCACCATTGCTGAAGATGGAGCAGGCAGTGCTGTAGACTTCAAGACCTCGTAGTCTTCAATCTTTTAATGAAAACAGAAGAGATGTATACCATTAGCTTGTGCGAATGAGCAGCTGATATAAATAAGGTGTTTATGTTGCTACCATGTCCTACATTTTGTCACCCCTTCTTAGAAGGGTTAAAGTACCTGACACACCACTGGGTAGAATTTGGAATACATTAGAATTATTTATCTAATACCTTCAAATTACATTAGATACACTAATTTCATGCAATAAAGCAATAACTATTAAACATTTAGTGCAATAATCAATGCCCCAGGATTGGTTATGTTTTTGTTACCAAATAAGTAAGATTTTTAACAACCATTAAGTATATTCATTTAATAATTGAACAAGTCATCAAACCCCTACTTTGATCCACATGTGACAAGGAGTGTCCTTACATTATATGGTGCATAGACATGTGAAAAATCATTTAAGGGCAAAGAAATTAATCAAAAGTGGCTTGTTTTAGTAATAACTGAAAT